>NW_015150953.1:65933-72737 GCF_000732505.1 Cyprinodon variegatus
TTGTTTAATGTACATGAATCAGTTTGAAGCTGGAATAATAAACCTTCCCAGGTCAATGATCAGACACTGTTTCACCTCTGAGGTTCCTACTGATGGTTTTCTGCCTTTGCTTTACGCAAACCGCCGTATGAAGGCTCTAAACGGCCAAAACTCTCATTTCTCTAGATGTTCTCATAGAAAGGATGATCAGTGGGATTAATCAGCAGCATCAAGGCTTTTTTTCTTTTTATTATATCATCTGTATTGAGTCTGTTTTTTTGTTTCTTCTTGACTTTGAGTTAAATCACTGAGGTTAATATATTTTTTACCCTTGAATCTTTATCCAGTCTGCAGGCATTAATAAAGGTGGTTCAGGTTGAGGCTGCTCCTCACAGGGAGTGCCCACCTGAATGAACATGCTGCTAATCTGTTTATCTCTGCTCTGCAGCCTCAGTCTAAACGGGACGTTCTTCTAATCCCTATGGGAACATCAGCTAATACCGTTGCATAACGTTTCATCTTCACCAAACTTTAAAAGCTCAGCATTTTGGTAATCAAACCTCCATTTTCCCCCTAAACACCTGAGTTTTTATCTGCATAATCATCTGATATTTTCTGTTGATTCACATTAAAAACAGAAAACCTGTTTATTTTCTGGCTCTGTTAAAATGGAACGGGTCAGACTTAAATTACAGCAGGATTAGAGATCATGGACACCAACTTAACCTTTGTCCTTTCCTGGAGGAGATGAAGAGGTGTGTCCTGCGTCTGTCCCCCCCCTCACCTGTCCATCGTTTACCGGTTCTCCTTCCAACGGTTCTCTGATTAAAGGAAAAGTCTCGGAGGCGGCGGTGGCGCTGCTCTGACCTCAGCATGTGAGAAAAGCTTGTTTTATTTTCAGGGTCCCTGTGGACCAGCGGTTTGGAAAAGACTCCATCCATGTTCTGAAGAAGAGGAATTTGGACAGCTGGTGAGAACATCCATGTTTCCATATGCTAAACTATCTGGGATGCTGCATGGGTCCTTATACTACAACACTAGATCTGGGCGATATGGCTTAAAAATGTAATCTCAAATTTTTTATTACCAAATCCGAATAATGTTTCTCTTCTCACTTAAGTTTCAAAACAAAAACAATAAATGCTATTGTATATTTACTTCTTTCAAAAACTTTGCTTTCAGTCCCCCCCCCCCCCCCACCCCCTCTTGGGGATGATCTTCATTTAAAGGGAAACAAAATTCAAACATTTAGTTTGTTATATTTTTATTGTTTGTTGAGAAAATAGATTTTTTTTTTTTTACAAGCAGGTTTTAAATGTTTCCAGCTTTGCAGTGTCACAAACAGAGGCGTAGCCATACGTTTTTTTTATAAGGGTGGCCAGGCAATAAACAATGTAGACTGAGGGGTGGCAGAAAGTGGATCGGCACCAGAACTTTAGGGTTTGATCTACACTTTCCAACAGGAAAATTAACGAGCAAAAAATCCATATTTTCTAAATAAAAACAAACTACTTTCCTACAGCCATTGTTAACAAATAGGCGTCTGTAATTTCTAGATAAAAGGTGTAGTGGATAAAACTCTTTCTGGGGGTGTAAATCTTTGCCATTGTCATTACTTACCTACTTTTATGAATAAAAATTCTGCATAAAATTGATATTTACAAGTGCTAATATCTACATAAATTGATTATTTGATAAGTTTTCATTAAAATTGTCATTTATTTATGATTTCACTGAAGACTCAAAGATGACTTACAGAGACACATAAGTTTATCTTTACCCCATATAACACAAAATCTAGTTCTGAAAAGAGCATTAACTCTGTATTTATTATCTTTGATGTTAGTATATTGATGCATAATTCATCACAAGAAATGTAAATGTTTTGAATATTCCATTTAAGAGTATTACTGCTGCCACCATCTGTATTAGAGGGAAATAAATGGTAGGGGTGGCCACAGGCTTGGCCAATGATTGGCTAAGGGTGGCCATGGCCACCCCAGGCCCCCCCATCTAGCTCCGCCCCTGGTCACAAAGGGAGATAATTTATCAGTAATGAGGAGGCATAAACCGATGTCGCTCTGGGGCCAGAGGAGAGGATTGGTTAAAACCGAATTTAGATTTTTTTTTACTCAAAAATAAAGTATCCATTAAAAAAAACAAATGAAATAAATTGATAAAATCAATGAATCGCCCGACCTGATAAATTCCCATATGTGGAACTTGATTATTCAGAGATTCATGCTTCTAGCATCTTAAAAGCATAGATTTATGAATGTTTTAATGAGAAAAAAATAACCCATTTCTTTGCATGGATTGTTTTTTTTTTTCCTGCATAGTTTATTTATTTATTTATTTTTTTTTTACAGTGTCCTGTCTGGCAATGTGGCAATAAGAAAAATTGTCTTGATGCCAAAAAGAGCCCAACAGATTCTACTTTCACAAGTGTAGCAGTACAGCAATTGCCATATTGCTCCAATTGTTTCATGCATATAAATTGCTTTATTATAATTATGCAGGGAGTTTTACGGTTTATATGGACACTGCAATGTAAATAGAGCAGAAGAAGAAAAAGAGAAAAGGAAGAGGAGATAGAAAGACTTCTTTCCTGCAGAGTTTAAATGCTGAAAATGTTTTCTTTTCCTTCTGTTCAGCTGATCTGAGTCAGAACTTTTAAAGCTTCTGTATGTTTAAGGTCATCCTCCTTGGAACAGGGGTCGTCAGTCTGCGGGCCCCAGAGCCACTTGTAGCTCTTTGGGCCCTCCATTGTGGCTCCAACCATAAGAAATAATTAGATTTTCTTTAGGCAATAAGAAAGATTTCTCATCTGTGACAAAGGCTTTTAAAGGACTCATTGTTTTACAGCTTTAGTTTTTATGTTCCTATAAACTTTCATATCTACAGTGGCTCCTTCAGCTTCTACAAAAATAAAGAGTTCTCTTTCCTTTTTAAAGGTTAAATCATCAAAATGTTAAGTATTTGTTTAGTGTAGTTTTTCACAGATTTTACTTTGTAGGGGGAAAGCAGCTTTGAAATGAAAAGGTTGCAGACCTTTTTCTCTCCAATGTTCTTCTAATATTGTCCTCCATTCATTAGAAGTTTCCCCCCATGTTTCAGCTTTGGTTGGGATCTTATTATTCTGCCCTCATTATTCACGTTTTACTCCTATTGACCAGAATTCAAGCATTTTTTTCTCACTTCTCTTCCATAAAGACCAGATCAAAGCAGTAACTGATCAGAGGTTCGTCCTGTTTTCTTTTTTGCTTTGAAATAAACCCAGATTTAAACATCTCCAGAACTTCTTCTGGCTTCAGCAAAACCTCTGGCTCCGGAACAGCTGTAGTTATCCTGAGCAGAGGCGGGAAGAGTAACCAAATATCGTACTCAAGTCAGACTGATGATAATCCTATATAGTTTTACTCCAGTAAAATTTAAAGGAGCCCTCAAAGCAATTCCTCAGATAAGAGTACTGAGCAACTAATGAACATCTGATTAATATTTGAAAATAATGAGGTAAAAAATGTAAGATTCTTTACAGATAATTTAAATATTAAATACAAAAATATAATAAAAAAAATAATGCTTCAATATAAAATTAAAATAAATACTGCAAAAAATATTGGATCATCTGCTTTATACATTTATCTGAACTTTATTAACTTCCTCTTCTTCATCTATAAGATCAAATTTGTTGATAGATTTCTGCTCACAGAAGAATAAACTTCAATATACATAAAGGTTAGCTGATGGACAAAAAGGTAAATGGAAAATAAAAAAAGATTCACACTCATTTTTAGTTCATCCTAAAAAGTTTTTTATAAGTTTGAGGAGAGGACAAACGTTTTCAGCCTGCAGACATGGAAATGAGTGGGACGTCCCAACAACAAAGCTTGGCTACAAACAGGAGGTCTCACTTCAACTGAAATTGTTTGCATCTCTGATATATTTTTGGCCAAATTTAATTTTTTAATTAAAATAAGTTCCTTAGGTAGAGAAGCTTAGGCAGAAATGTATTTAAGAGTAATGGGGGAAAAAATCAATACGTTAATGCAACATGATGTTTCCTTTGGAGATTCATTTTGATTTAAATTGAAGTGATTCCTCCTAACAGGGTTGTTACAAATTTCAATTCCCAGAAAACTATTCAACAGTTGAAACCGTTTTTCTTGATGCCTTTAATTATTTGACAGTTTGGATACCATGGCGATAAAACATGACCAATAATTAAAGGGATAGCAAAATAATCTTAATATGAAAAACTCAATTTTTTTCATTCTCAACAGAATAAGATGCTAGTTAAATAAATGTGCTAATAAATGTTAATGACACAAATATAACACGATTTAACAATATTTTAAGGTTGTCTGAAGTATTAATCTTTTAAAGTGCAAATGATCCAGTAATCTGAAGTAAGTAATAATAAAATTACCCTTATCGTTGGTATTGATACCATGCTAATTAGTAATGAATCTGAATACAGCGTTTGAGTATTGATGTTCTTTAGAGTATGGATATTACTTCCTAATAATGACTAAAGTTAAAAAAAAATGAAATAAAGTGCATTAAAACTACTCCTGAGAGTACTTTCATTCTGTCCAAAACCTTTAACTACAATAGCAGAGAAACCATGGAAACCAATTTCTTAGGTGACCTGTAAGGTTGTTGTTTTTGATATGTTTTTTACTCTTTATATTTTATAGAACAAACCTCTGTTTGCAGAAACATGGATTGTTTGGTTTTAAATAAACGTATTAATTTAAATGACATTTGAACACATTTGTTCTCAATACCATGACCTCAGTGTTTAGTATTCTCATTTGTTTCCATGGAACAGCTAACCGGCCCACAGCATCACAGTTACTCTGCTGTGCTCAAGATGAGGTTCTGCATGCATAATTTCTGCTTCCCAGCTCAGATTAAGTCTCTGGTTAGTTCCAGTTAAGGTGTTTGGTTGATTTAAATCCATTTGCTCTCTATGCCATACTTAAGTGTAAAATAATAAATGGCTTATTTATGTAATTATGCTGCATCAGATGGAGCTTAATTTTTATTTAGTAAAGGCCGTCTCACCAGACTATGCTAAAACAATCTCTTAGTTTGCATAAAACCATGATGCCAAGCTTCATATACTTGTTTTTGACGTTATGGTTGGAGATGAATATAGGATTTACTGTAACAGCGCCATCTGGTGGATAATTTTTACCATTACAGTAGTGAGTGCTCTAGGTTTGTTAGTTTAGAGACTGTTTCTTTGAAATTTAGTGACTTAAAATGTGTTAAATTGTTTGCCTGACAAGGCTGCTTTAAGAAGTCACTGATGTAAATGTAACTGGTTAGTGTCCTACTCTGGTCCTAAAATAAAATGATAGATTCTTCACTAATTAAATGCCTCTGAGGCAAACAAAATGCTCTCCATGTTTTTAGGGAGGTCGGAGTAAAGGGGGGCACATTTTAATTTGCATTGGGTCTTTTTTCATTATTCTGATCAGTAGCTTTTGGCTTTTTAGGTTACAAAAGAGTTTCTCCTAAGCAGCCTGATGTCTCTATACGACTGGGGCAGACCTCATGGGTTGGTGTCCAGTGCTTCTGGAGGTCAGTCAGACTTTCCAGCTGTTTAGGGGGAGAACGCTGAGGGTTGTCGTCAGTTTTCGTCTCTACCTGTGACCGAGGCTCACTGCTCCTGTTTCTGTTTGGTAGAGATGCCTGGAAGCCAGTACCAGCTGACGCGCCCCAGACTCAGCCACAGCCTCTACAGCCTGACGGAGAGCTCAGACGGCAGCCATGAGGAGCAGGGGGGCGACGGCTCGACGCTCCTCACCCCCCTGCAGAAACTCACCGTGGCCATGTGCAAAGACGAGAAGACCATCAAGGAGCTGATCATCGGCCGCAGGGTGGGCTTCTACAAGGTCAGAGGGGAGATCGGCTACGGGACCTTCTCCAGGGTCAAACTGGCTTTCCACGCCCTGACTAGAGGTAGATGAGACTCAGTATCTTCATCAGCTCAGTTCTGTTGGTTAAAATCAGCTCCTTGTTTACCTCCGTCCTGCGTCTTCGTGTCCCTCAGATAAAGTGGCTCTGAAGATCCTGGACCGGACCAGGCTGGACGCCCAGGCCCAGCGGCTGCTCTCCAGGGAGATCAGCAGCATGGAGCTCCTGCAGCACCCCAACGTGATCCGGCTGTACGAGGTGGTGGAGACGCCGAGTCGACTCTTCCTGGTGCTGGAGTACGCAGGAGGAGGAGATCTCCACAACCGGATCTGCAACGAGGGAAAACTGAGCGACAACGCCAGCAAAATCACCTTCGCTCAGATCCTCTCTGCCGTCAAATACATGGTGGGTGAATCCTGAGCCGCAGCGGAAAGATCAGAAACACTGCGTCTCTCTACAACAGGCTGCTTTTAGAAGCTGCTGGGGCACCACCTATAGGTTTATCAGAGGAACCCCTCTGTGTGTCTTTATTGGTCCTTTTTTAGCTTCCAGAGAATACCAGTTAGCCGGTTAGCCGTTTCCATGGAACAGCTAACCGGCCCACAGCATCACAGATACTCTGCTGTGCTCAAGATGAGTTTCTGAATGCATTATTTCTGCTTCCCAGTTCAGATTTAGTCTCCTTTAATAAAGCTGGTTAGTTCCATCTAAAGGAAAAGTCCAATCAGCAAGGAACGATCAATGGATCATTATTATACCTAAAACTAATACGTTTGCGGTGATTTAATGAATTTAGCCTTAATCAGTAAAATAATAAAAGCAATAATTTGGGAGCGGCCATTTTTGGTCAATACAGTAACCCCTCCTTCCTGCCATCTTCTGTCCGTGACGTCACGG
>NW_015150953.1:73107-75029 GCF_000732505.1 Cyprinodon variegatus
CGTCACAAACCAGTAGGTGGCAGTAGTGTTCTTTGACAAACATGGATGCCTCCAGTAAAGCACATCCACATGAAAATTACTCTTAATTAAAAACACTATCATTTATTGAACAGTATGTAATTATTTCATATTTAAAATACTTTCAGAAGTTTGAAATTTGAATGTGACCAGACTTTTCCTTTAAAGTGTTTGGTAGATGAGGAAGATTTGCACATTTAACAGCTAAACATGTTGATCTCTGAGCAAACATGGGGACCTAAAATCAGTTATCCAACTAGAACATTTTAGAAATTGACTTATACTCTCAAGAAACGACAACCAATCGTTAATAGGACTTAAAATATATACAGTAAGCTTCTACGTGGGTGGAGGAGCTCTGAGAAATGTGTTCACTGCTTTTGTTGTCTTTAAAATGACAACAACAAAAACAGCCCTAAAACTTATTTATTATTTATATAGAATAACAAAACCAGCAGATACAGCATGATGTGAAACTTCCAGAGTTTGAAATCCGTGTTTTTTTGTCATACCGGGACACTATAAAGCCGCTTGGCTTTCCCTCAGATACACAGAACCTGTGTCCTTCCTACCCAGTGGGAATCGGAGGTCCTAAAAGTTCTGACCATCTCTGTTCTGCTCTGCAGCACAACATGAACATCATCCACCGCGACCTGAAGGCGGAGAACGTTCTGTTCACCACCAACGGCTGCGTGAAGGTGGCCGACTTCGGGTTCAGCACCCGGGTGTCCGGTCGCAGCGTCGCTCTGGACACGTTCTGCGGCTCGCCCCCCTACGCCGCTCCGGAGCTCTTCAGGGACGAATGCTACCTGGGGCCCCCGGTGGACGTGTGGGCCATGGGGGTCCTGCTCTTCTTCATGGTGACCGGCACCATGCCGTTCAGGGCGGAGACTATGGGCAAGCTGCGGCGCTGCATCATCGAAGCCAACTACACCATCCCCCCCTGGGTGCCCGGCCCCTGCCAGAGGCTCATCAGGGGCATCCTGAAGCCGGCCCCCTCGGAGCGCTACGCCGTGGACCAAATGCTGGGCTGCGACTGGCTGCTGCCGGTGGAGTTCCCTTGGACTCTGGTTCCCTTTGAGCCGCCGAGCCCCCTGCAGAGCCTGCTAGAGTCGGAGCGCGTGACCCTGGAGGAGGAGAAGGTGGAGGAGGAGGTGAGGAGCTCCTTGGAGGAGCTGGGCTTCACCGTGGAGCACCTCCAGAACAACCAGCTGACAGAGAGCCGCAGCCCCGTCACGGGAGTCTACCGCATCCTGCTGCACCGAGCCCAGAGGAGGTGGGGCTGCGACTCGCTGCCGGTGGTGCGGGGGATGGTGAGGGACCCCAAGAGGGAGGGGCTCCGGGCCTACAGGGGCCTCCGTCACACCTCCAAGTTCTGCGTGCTCTCGTAGCGCGCCGATAACTGCGTGCACTTTAACCTTCCAGCGTCGATCCGCTGATGGAAACTTTTCTGTGGTTGTTTTATGTGGAAGTGCCTGAAAAAAGAACAATAAAACGAAAGTGGAGCTTAAAATTTCAAAGCGATTTTTTGTTTTGTTTGATTCCCCTTTAACCTTTTCCCCTTTTATCCAGTTAAAACAACATAAAATAAACCGAAAGTAGTAAAAAAATAACTTAAATGAAGACGTGCATGATTTGAAATCAACTTTCAGAGAAGAGAATGGAAGCATGCATTTTAATTTAGACCCTTTAACTATAATAAACAAAATCCAACAAACAGACCTCAGACGTCAGCTAATTGGTAAATAGCAGTGATGGGTTATCGACTCATTGCCAAACTATTGATGCTTTCTCACAGATTACTGACACCTGCTGGACATTTACAGGGTTCCTTAAAAAGCCTTAAAAGGCATTGAATTCTTCAAAATAAAACTAAGGCCTTAATTGGTATTAAAATGTCTTAA
>NW_015150953.1:78025-79943 GCF_000732505.1 Cyprinodon variegatus
GTGAGAGGGGGTGTGCGGGAGTTGCGGTCTCTGTCGGCTCGGTAACCGCACCGGAGCCAGTGTGAGCAAGTCCTGTGGCTGAAGAAGTCTACGCTAGAATAAGGCTGCATATCACTAAATATGTCTGTATTAAGCTATTTAGTGATAAAATATGAAATTAATTATTTTTTTTTTTTTGTGTGTGTTTTTTGTTTCAGATATGAAATCATTCCCCATATCCATAGTCAAATGGACTTTCAAGACGTTCAATGCTCAGTTTAGGCTATATTTAGGCCATGTTTTATTCAAGTATTCCTGATCCTGTTGATTGGGAGCTGTTGTTTGTTTTGAAGGATTAAAAGAGAAGAAATAACTTTTAAAATGTTCATGCTTTGTTCTGATGCATTTTAAATGGCAGTTTTTGGCACCAAATGTAGGCCTACAATATTATGTTAAAAACGTCAGCCATAGCCCTCAACATAATGACGTCATGTGTTTTCCAACCCAGCCATCAGCCCCCCTCGCTTCAAACAGCTTCCAGCGCGCCTGAAGGAGTAGAAGTAAAAAGTCGCCATAAAAATAAGTAGTAAAGTAAAAATATCAGAAAAATCTACTTGAGTACAGTAATGAAGTATTTGTACTTCGTTACTTCCCAGGTACTTGTTGAATGCATTCAAATTATTTCAAGAACATTAAAAAGCATTAAATTAGACTTTCTCATTCCTGTATAAACCCTAGAGACAGAAACTTGAAAAAGTGTTCGAAAAGGACTAAGAGAAGAACAGCTCCCAGGATAAAGTTGTTTTTCACACTGTTGTATAAAATGTTGAATGTGATTTCATTCCATACACTCCCTATGTAAACAGAGGGGGAAAGGAAAATCATAAAATATAGATATAGATGTATCTTAGTACGACTCTTATACTCTTGTAACGTCAAACTTTCAGGAAAAAACCCCAAAAGGTTTCATTTCTGTTTTATTTTGTCCTTTAATCGATCCAGAACATAAAACCAGTTTTATAAGCTCTGGTTCTCCTCCTGTTGATCCAGCCTGGCCTCTTTTATTTGATGAACGTAAAACCAGTTTGTTTTCTGAGGCGCCTCAGAGCAGGTGCTTCCTGCAGCCCCCCCTCCCTCCCAAACACATCCAATCCACCATTGTCTCTGTTTACCAAAACTTTCACCAAGTGTCTGTGAATAAATAACAGCAGCTGGCAGGACCGACCCCTCCCTTCCCCTGATGCTGCTTTCCTTTTACAATAACCAGACCCCCCCACACCCGCCTCTCTGACTCCTCCCAGCTCGGCTCTGCCCTGGATGACCCCCGGACGCACCAAGCGGCAGATGGTGCGGCGTGGCCCCCCGAGACATCTGTGTCCCTAACAATGGGCTCTCTGTGCGGCCCCCGGTGGAGCTGCGCCTTTGTTGGGAGCCTCATTCACATGCAGATGGAGGAGGAGGAGACGCAGCAGATGACGGGATTCATGCAAATTTACTGCCTTCAACTTTTGGCCACTCATAAAGCTTCTTTATATCCCAGAAACACAACAGAAATCCAAACTCCAGAAATGAATCTTTAAGGGTTTTATTGAGTATTTTTCATTTAAAGTTTACAGAACTTTTAATTCTAACAATCATTGAACACATCAGGACATTTTTTACAGGATGTTTGAGCAGAATCCTCCAATAATCTATGGAGTTAGTCATTTCTCTAAAGTGAAACAGCTTATCTGCAGAGAACATATTTAGATATAAAAATAGTTTAAAAGAAAAACATTTTAAAAGTGAAATTTAAGTCAAAATAGCTGGTGTTGAAAACTCACTCAGTAATTTATTTATTTTTTTTAGATATAAAATTAAGCTAAACTGTTATCGATAATGTTACAATTAAAATCTGAATTAGTAAAAATGTTTTTTTTGTTTTTTTTTCTTCTATCTT
>NW_015150953.1:79953-85720 GCF_000732505.1 Cyprinodon variegatus
TATAATTTTATCAATAATTTAATGAAGTCGTTTTCTAAAGTGAAACCTTTAGATAAAAGACTTTAAAAAAAGAAAATATTAAAGAGTAATTTTTGTCATTGTTAAATTTCTAAAGTGAGACCTTTAGAGAATTAAGACAATTCTGGAAAGTGGGAAACATTTCCGCTGACTGCAACTGCTGTCATGTTGCTCAGCTGAAGAGGAACATCTGTGAAAAGTCTCTTTCCAAGATGGCCTCTCCTTCCTCAGCACCGCTTCTTCTCCTGCTGCGCGTGCTTCTACGTGGCGACATTTGCTCTGTGGGACCACAGGATGCAGAACTCGCTTCTCCTTCCTCTCCAAACCTCATCCGCACAAAGAATGAGGGTCGACGTTGTGTCGCCCCCTGCCGCACGCCCGACCTCGTTCACAGAAAGAATGAGAGTCATCTTGGCGTGGACCGGTGCAGGGGGCCGACGGTGACACGGCGCGGTGGCCCCCCTCGGTTCGGGGGGCCGGCGCCGTGCGGCCTGGATGGGGAATCCTCCTCAGGAGCATCCAGGGATGAGCCAGAAACAAGATCATCCTGGTCATCAGGATGAGTATTTCCAGGTAGGAATCGAGCAGGTGAGGAGCAGAGTCCGGCTCAGCGCTCTGGGAGGCTGATCTCAGGGACCCAGTCGTTCAGGCGCCGACTCTCCTCACAGAACAGGTGCAGCTTCTCCAGAGTGGGGTCCTCCCAAGACCCATCGGCTGGGTTCTGTTCAAAGAAAAGAACAAGTTTAGAACATAGTTCTGCGATAAAATCACCACATTTCATCTAAAAAATATATATTTGTGAGGTGAAGCTTATTATCTCCTGTTTATGCATGCTGGACCTTTGGGTCTCAGCCCCCCTGACCCCCTTCTTGGTGTCGCCTCTGCTCCTAGACGTACCGTAATGAGGACGCAGTGCGCGTCTTCCAGCTGCTCGGCCTTGTCTCCGACTATGTCGGCCAGACGCTGCATGTCGCTGACTCTGACGATGCTGATGTCGTTGTCGAAGCAGAAGGACTGGATGAGGGTGAAGTGGATCTGCAGAGCGATGTCCCACTCAAACTGCTCATCCGTGGCCAGGACGCAGAAGGACACGCTGTCCGGGTCTCTGCAGGAGGGGAAAAAAAGAAACAAATCTGATCAGAAACTGTCTGCAGACACGTAAAAATGTCGCAGCCGTCACTACATCTCCATACTTACAGGTTCATAACTTTGGCGCACTCGTAAACTCCCACGGTGAGAGAGTCGTTGTCTTTGGCCGAAACCAGGACCTCTTCCAGGGCTGCGCCCGCGCACTGCGCGCGCTCGGCGGGTTTCTGGATCAGAACTTCCTCAAAAGTCATGATGCGGGCGGTGGAGATATTCCAGCAGATTCAGGAGAAGGTTTGGAGCGGAGTGTCCACGGAGGCGCACAGCGGCTCTACTTATAGGCCTGAGCTCGCGTGGAGCAGTGAAAGCGCTGCGCTCTGATTGGCTGAGGCTGAACGGTGCATTGGTATGATAATGCTATTGTCACACTGTGGCTCGTGGCAGATTGATGGGGGTCATGGGGACACGCACGCTCCCCTTCTGCACGCCAACAATCGCAAAAAACAAGAGATTTCTGCAGAAAGCAAACTGAGCAAAGTTTTAGTTTAATAAGAGAGAAACAGAAGCTCCACTTCAGGACTTCATGCATGAATAAAATCAACAAAAAAATAACTTTTTTCTGGATTTCTAAACTCAAAATGCAACAAAGAAATGCGCACTTCTAGCGTTGCTTGTAAACGCATTAAATACAAAAAATTATTATATTTCCAACTAAAATCTCTAAAGTGAGGAGGGTTATTTTGAAGCGACAAACAGAAAACTGTGGATTCCCCCCCCCCCTGCAGCAGCAGCAGCAGAGAGAGAAAGGGCAGGTGGATGAGATCAGGCCATCTGTGGACTATAGAAGCAGGCCATAAAACGACCCTCATTGTTTGCACAGAAGCCCCACTTTTTACTATTATCTCACCCCCCCACCCCTAACTCCTTCATACAAATGCAAATGCAGAGCGCGTGCCAGAACTATGCATGCTCCTGCTGGCCCACGCAGACCACGTGGCCATCAGCTGTGCACATTTTTTTGTTTATTTACACTTTGGGCTGTTGGAGTAATGCAGCTTTTACGCAGGACTTGGTCTGTTCTGCAGCAGGTCCTGCAAATGCAGAAACATTCATATGTGGCATGATAACTCCATAAAAACACACATTGATGTCTAAATTTGTAAATTAAAATAAAAAATGAAAATGCATTTAGGTTTAATGTTTGTTCCCTGTATCTGTGACATCAGATCTTCACCTGTGAGAACATAAGTTTAGAAGTCATGAATACAAGTTAGATAGTTGCAACTTATAAGTACACATCACAAATTCAGGAATTTAAGAGTTTGGGTAAAAACTTAAAGAGAAAGAGTCACAAATTCACTAATAGGATTTAATAAATTACAATTATGAATCAGAAATTTCTGAGTACAAATCCAAACTTACGTGTATGATTCACCAATTAACAGCTGTTTGCACAAATTTAAAAGTAAGAGTGACATATTTGTGGTTAAGAATCAGAAATCTACAAATAAGAATCACAAATATATATATAAAAATCTGAACTTTATCGGTACCAAGCCCAAATTTACAGGTTTAAAATCACAAATTTATGAGTACTAATCACAAATGTATTAATAAAAATCACAAAATTAACAAGTATGATTCTCAAATTTACTTGTTTTACTTGTGTGATTCATAAATTCATAAATGCGAAGCACAAATTTACAAGTGTAACAGATTTAGAGGTAAGAACCAGAAATTTACAAGTACGAACCAAAAAATTATGACGACAAAGTTATAAGTTTGTTATTTGTTCTTGTATTTATAACTTCCGAACTTGTATTCTCACAGATGAAGGTCTGATGTCACATGTATCTATAAATTGACAAAAAGGAACATTATTTACTCAATATTTACATTCAGTGTATTCTCATTATCAGTTCGTATGAAATCGTACGAAAAGTTATGCACCGTAATTTCTTACGTTTTAGACGTTTTTTTTCGTGTTTTTCGTCGTATTTTTACGTCTTGCCTCGAGACAAGATATCCTTGCGCATGCGCATCTTACGCACCATTCAATAACATAAAATTTAACATACAATTAACCCTAACCCTAAGATACAAAACAGCAAGCAACGTAGTTAGAGACATGAAGAAGTAATTATTGCACTGTTTTTCCCCGTTTTCCGTCCTTCCGCGGATCTGCTTTTTTCGTCTGTCTGGCTGCGAATGCGCACTGATCTGTTTTTTCGAGGAAAAACGTCAAAAACGTACAAAAAACTGTGCATAACTTTTCGTACGATTTCATACGAACTGATAATGAGAACAGGGGGCGATTTACCATTAGGCAATACTAGGCAGTTGCCTAGGGCCCCAAGTTAACCAGGGCCCCCATAAAACTCTATTAACATGTACGGTTAATACACCTATTCCTTACTTGTGCACTTTAATTATGTTTTTGATAAAAAATCCTTTCGCTAAAAGGACAGCAGTAAACCATTTGAAAAAAAATGATGCAAAGAGCGGTTTCGCACTTGAGCGACTTTTCAGGGCCTTGCGCCAAATCTTGTGACTTTTTTCTACTACTGGAGACTTTGGCGACTACATTCATAGGGCCCCCTGCCTGTCTTTGCCTAGGGCCCCAATTTTCCTAAATCCGCCCCTGAATGAGAATATGTTGCTACATTACTGACCTTCATTCTTTCAAACATTTATAACATTTATACCAATCATTTTACTGGCAGGTTGTCAGAGGAAAGCTCTGTGTTTACACCTTGAAGCTTTCCCTCTCAGTCCGTCTTCCCGAAAAGAGATCACTCAGGACAAACTCTTTAAATAACACTTAATAACTTATATGTATTATGAGCACTTTCGTCTGGTTTGGTCTGCCGCGGTTTCCGTAGACTCTTGAACGCTCTTTTAGGAAATCCTATACACTACTGTTTATGCTCTAAAAACATTCTAAATAACTTCGTTTCGAGTAAATTCTGGATGCTACCCACTCAGGAAACTTGGAATACATCGGACGAGCAGTATGGAGGAATATTGACACGTTTTTTGTGGACTTTTATGGACCTTTCTGCCTCGGGCGCCATAGACCTCCATTATTTGAATGTCAGCAGACAGCAAGAAGCCTCCCAGATCTCCAGATGCATTTGAGATATCAAAAAAGTACTCCAGAGTGTTGTTCAGCATGGGGGTGAGTAGAAAATGAAGGCTAATCATGTTTTGGGTGTACTATTCCTTTAATACCTGCTTTTTAAATCACCTTCTGTCCAAAACGTCACCCATGGGGGTGTGGTTTCACTTTTACGCACGCCCCTGTCTCACTTTTTGTGCAAATCCTCCAGTGTATTTGCACTTTTTATTTATTTGCATACATTTTTATAAAAAAAAAAAACGCACATTTTGCATGAGGCATGCCTGCTGCTGCATGAATAGCTGAGGAGGGGGACACGAGTTGGCGCAGATTGATTCAGCGCTATTGTCCTGCGGCAGATGGAGAACTGTCGCTATGAAAGGGCTGCTCCTCCTCCTCCTCCTCCTGTCAGGCCCAGGTCAAACCTCGACCCCCGGCGGTTCTGCCCAGCTTTTGTCTCCAAACCCTCCAGTCTGCTGTCTGAGTTTTGAGCAGATCCGAAATTCAGCAATGGAAAAGTTTTTAGTCCTTTTAGTTTTGGCTGCACACACCTTTTATTTACCAGCAACATCAATCTTATTTGCACCATTTTTTTAACTGCACCAACATGTTTGTTTGCACACTCTCATTTCTTTCTGTAAGTGCGGCTGGATTCCGGAAGGTTGGCCTCCGGGGATCATCCGACTGATCCGGACAGATAGGATCATGGCAACAGGCCGGGCGCGTGCAAATCGATCCAAGGCTTTTGTCGCTGCAGCACATCTGCTCAGTGGACCCCCCCTTTTCCTCCCCCCCTCACCCTTCCTCCCCCTCCACCTCCAGCAGAGAGCGACAGGTGTTCAGTCCAAACCTGCGGGTTCGCCCCGAACCTTCCTTTAGATCAAACACAGTTGCTGTTTTGGTCTAACCTCCATCCACGGAGGACATTTCTTTAATCTGATGGAAGAAGCTGCGGCTGCATGTCTGCGTTTTGTTTGACTCCGAGGCTCAGCAGGTGCTGCCTTTGTCCACCGTCCCCCTCCGGGGACAGATGGTGTCCCTCCGCAGCTCTGATAAAGAGAGATAAAGCACGTGACCACCCGCCCCCAGATACCGCCACGCGCCTGGAGTGAGCAAGCAAAAGGCACCGGCGCGTGCCACTTCCTAATCTACAAAGAGAGAAGAAAAAACACGCCGTGAAATCACCCACGGAGGTGTTACTATAAGTCACACTTCCCTGTTCTTGTTTCCATCATTCGTTGTGACTTTAATCCCTCATTACCTTTAAAATAAACCTCCATGTTCTGCTCACAGTCAGTCTGTTTGACATTTCTATAAACTGACATGTTGTTTTCACTATTTTAGGCAAAACAACTAAAGGTCAGTCAGGTTGTTGAAAACTGGAAGTTAAATATAAATATTTGGCAAACATTAAGTTCATACTTCAAATTAATTGGAAAAAAATCACACTTTGTAATAATAAGTGAATTTGTATCTAGCTGATATAATCCCAAAAATAAGCCCATCGTGCAACTATTCACTGCATAAACAATATGTTGTTACTTA
>NW_015150953.1:87459-89005 GCF_000732505.1 Cyprinodon variegatus
CCCCTTAGGGTGTAAGAGATTAAGAAAAAGACGTGAAATGTCTGAAAAGGTCGGGAGACGGAGACCAACACGACCTCCCTCATCCTATCTCAAGGAATTTTTCGAAATAGTTGAAAAATGTAGCTTTCAATTCATATAGTGGCATCTGGGTGTTTTTTTTTTTTAAAGGTTACTTTATACTTTAAGTAGTTTTTGGAGCACATACTTTTTCACTTTTACTTGAATAAAGAGGTCAAGTTTTTATTTCAACTTTCAATAGAGTGTTTTTAAACTGCAGTATCTATATTTCTACTTAAGTAACAAATGTGTGAACTTTTGACACCACTGGTAAATTCTAAACTAACTGTTATTCTAATTATAAAAAAGAAGAGAGTACTTTTTCTGCGGTGGCTTCCAAACACTGGAGCTATCCTTTTCCATTGGTTCTGATATCCGCAGACTTCCACTGCCAGTGTAAAACATGTCCTTTTAAATCTATTCTGGTGCTTTTATCTAGTGTTTACTCCTTTTATGTTGGGTTAAGGACTTACGGGGAACTTTTCCCCTCAATCCTTCCAAGTGGGATGCTTGAATACGTCTAGAATGTTGAAATTTATTCACAAATACTTTTGGTTTTACATTACTTTAAACACAGAAGCAGACGTGCAGAATGAACACACAGAAGCACTGATCTATGAACAGTCTGTTAGAAAATGTAACTTTAAACAATAGCTCTATAGGTGGCTCTGTCTAGGAAAGAAACAGTTAAGCAAACAAGCTCTGAGCTAGATTTCATGTCAAATGTATCACAGAGAGCACATACAGTTAGTCACAGCAAAAGGTTTGCCTACAGCCATGTCTAGGAGAAAACAAGATTAAACAGACACACACAGACAGCAGGTTGGTGTCACAGCCAAACAGGAACAGACCAGGTGGAGCTACTATGACAAAAAGAGTAGATAGAACATAAAGTTACAGGTTAAACTAACAAATACTGCAGAATTAGAGAATAAAGAGAGAAGAAGCAAAACACTGTAAAGTGGTCCCCATGTCCTCCAGCAGCAGAAGCCTATAGCAGCATTTCAGACAATGTCTGCTCTATAACCATCTTATAAAAATAAAATCTAAATCAGGATCCTACTACGTTAACAACTAAGAAAAATAAACAACAAGCGCCTTTGTTTATATATATTTCAGATTTAGGTAAATACACCAAAACACTATTTGACAACTGTGGACAGCTTAGCTTGAGTTTAGCTTGTAGACATGCAGCTTCCAGGTCCTCCTTGTCTGAAGACCTGAACATGTATTTATTACCTATAATATGTACAAATATTATTATTATTCCATTATTTTAAAACCAGCCAAACTCCTCAGTGAGCCTCTCTTGTGACATGGACGATCTTATGATTTTATCATTTTTAAAGCCAAGAAATCTGCCAGGAAAGAAATGCTGCAAAGTATATAACTTGATGCTAATGCAGCTTTTACTATGTATAATTTATGAATTGTTAATGTGTACATTTATAAACAAACGTGTTTTATTAGATTCATATTAGATTCCAGA
>NW_015150953.1:90500-91779 GCF_000732505.1 Cyprinodon variegatus
AAGACCAAAATCCTGACAGGACCAAAGAGTCTGGATGATGGAGGGAGATTTTAGGGATCCTTGAGTATCGCTCTCTCTGTCTACTTTTAATGTTTACAACATATAAAGGAGAACAAATGCTTTCTTTCTGGCAGAGCAGATTATTCAACATATTTAGAGGGAAGGGCAGAGATAGTTGTGAAAGAGGATTCTGTATTTTGTGTTTTTCATCCTGATAAAGTCCAGCTAATCGGATGCTGACTTGATAACTTCTTCCTTGTTTTCCTCAAACACTGTGAAGATGTTTAGAGATTCCTTTTCTGTTTTGTAAGAATCACTTGAAGGTCACAGTTTTTACATTTAGCCGTCCCCCGATTGAGTGTTTTCTAAAGGCACGCGGCCTTCAGGGCACGGAGGGGGGAGCGGAGCCAGTTGTTGCTTTTGTCCTGAAGGGAACCAATCAGAGGACGAGCGCGTGCCGACTCTGCCTTATAAAAGCTGAATGACACTCAGGGAAGCAAACACTCTTCTCCTCTTCGCTTTCTGAGCTCTTCTGTGTCAAACAAACCATGAAGTCTCCTGGAAAGTCCATGAGAGAAGCTCTTGTCTGTGCTCAGAGTGAGGACCGGCTCACCATTGGGGTCTACGAGAGTGCTAAGATCATGACTGAGTGAGTATACTGCCCTTTATGTTCCTGCGACCCATGAGTGAGTTTTTCTCAGCAGCATCCAATAGATAGATGATTATTATTTTGTGTCCATAGAGACCCAGACAGTGTTTCCTTCTGTATCCTGGCTATGGACGAGCAGTTTGAGTGTGACATCGCTCTGCAGATCCACTTCACCCTCATCCAGTCCTTCTGCTTCGACAACGACATCAGCATCGTCAGAGTCAGCGACATGCAGCGTCTGGCCGACATAGTCGGAGACAAGGCCGAGCAGCTGGAAGACACGCACTGCGTCCTCATTACGGTACGTCTAGGCGACACCAAGAGGAGGGTCAGGGGGGCTGACACCCAAAGGTCCAACATGCATAAACAGGAGAAAATAAGCTTCACCTCACAAATATATATATTTTTAGATGAAATGTGGTGATTTTATTGCAGAACTTTGTTCTAAACTTGTTCTTTTCTTTGAACAGAACCCAGCCGATGGGTCTTGGGAGGACCCCACTCTGGAGAAGCTGCACCTGTTCTGTGAGGAGAGCCGGCGCCTGAACGACTGGGTCCCTGAGATCAGCCTCCCAGAGCGCTGAGCCGGACTCTGCTCCTCACCTGCTCGATTCCTACCTGGAAATACTC
>NW_015150953.1:94760-97274 GCF_000732505.1 Cyprinodon variegatus
CCCATCAAAATGAAGCCACTGACTAATCAGCTTATTTTTCAAAGACTATAACTTCTGTTTCGTCTTCATTCAGAAGCAGAAAGTTAAGAGTCATCCAGGTGTTTATGTCTTCAAGACATGCCTTTAATTTATGTAATAGGTTAGCTTCATCTGGATTATAGACAGATATAGCTGAGTATCATCAGTATAACAGTGGAAATTAATCCCATGCTGTCTAATAATTATACTGATTGAGAGAGAAGTGCTCTGTTAGGAACATAAGGAACAATCAGATATATGATATAAGATGGGGCTTGGTTATTTAGGGATTTAAATTTGAGAACAAGAATTTAAAATTATATCCTGGATCTAACCGGAAGTCAATAAGGAGAAGCTAAGATGAAGGAAATATGATCTCTTTTTAATTTTCATCAAAACTCTGGCTGCAGCATTTTAAATACAGTTTGTGGACTTCCTGATTGTAAAGAATGGATAGATGGGAAAACAAACACAGTGAAAACATGAACCTTTGGAAAAAGAGCAAATATTCTTCATTAGAGGGTAGTGTAAGTATTTTATTAACACAGAATATGTGTGACTAACAACAGTTTATTACTGGGTGAGGAAGTGGAAGGTGATTCTCAGACAGCTTTTTGTGAGATTTGGCAAATTTATTTTAAAATTTAATTGGAGGGGACACTTTAAACATGAGTCACAAAAAAAACCACATTGCTTAAAAAAGTGTCATCTGTCCCACATTGTTCCTCCTAAGCATCATAGTTTTCTCTCATTTGTTTGTTTTAGATCCGATCACATATAATCATGAAAATACGTGTTAAATAAAATAATGAATAGTTTAATTAAATTAGACAATTAATCAGAACATTTTCCCCAATTATTTAATGCCATAAGTTATACAGCCCCACAACTATAAAAGATAAATGACATGTAAGGTGTTGAGCTTTTTAATGTTAAAGGTAACAGCAGCACATGTTCAAGTGAGGCTGCAGCTTAATGGAGATGATCTTTAGCTCCTGCCACACGCTGGTTTCTTTCTTTTCTGTCCAGTTTGAGGTTCAGAAGCTTTAGGAAGCCTTTGTGTGCTCGGATTGAAACTTAAGAGTCACTCTGACCTGCATGTTGGCTGTCACTAATAACTATTGTGCCTTCAACAGCTGCTGCAGCCTCCCTCCACGCCCCACAGGGACACCCACAGATTCAACTTCTAAACCCTTCCAGCCAGTTTAAATCTAACATTTTACACAGGAGAAAAAATGCAAAACATGCAATTTGTTCTAAAGAAAAATAACAAAAAAAAAGGGTGGTTGAAATGAAACGAGCACTTTAAATCTCAACAGAGAACAACTCTCACTACATCTGCCCTTCAATTTAATGATGCAAAGAAAAGGGTTGAAGAGGAGGAGGAGAAGGAGGCCTTGTGCCAGGCACAAGCCATGAGCCATTCATGCATTCAGATCCTAATCCTGGCGAGCAACAACAGTCTCCCATCAGCCAGCAGAAACACATGAAGTCAGTACGCAGCAGGGTGCAGCAGCATCCACTTACTGTAGGGTTACATCACCACGCTAAATGAAGCTCTGCTAAATCAGGCTGCAAAATCTGCAACCTGGTTTAAAGGAAAACATGTCTTCATTGTTCTTCTAATCTGATTGTTTAGAGAGTGAACAACATCTGGGGTAAGGAGTGTTTGCAGCAACAGATCTCCAAGCCACCTTGAAGGATAAGTTGCTCTCTCTGAACCCTGCAGAACCTCAGCTGCCCTCTGCCTCAACCCCAAGCAATAAGAGCTCTGCTGCTGTAGCCACATGCTGCTTCTCAAGTGTCTTTTCAACATAAAAGCCTCCCTCTCCACCTCCTGAAGCCTTTTTTTCTTTTTTTTTTCTGCAGAAAAGGCAGCAGATGGATGGGCTGCAGGCTGCGGGTGTCTGTGAGGGGTGTTGAATGTCTAAAACACAAATCATCCCGTTCTTTTGGACTCAAATCTCACTCAGTTCCGTTTGTTGCTCATATTTCAAACAATTTTTGGTGCTTTACGTGTCAAAATAAAGGAGACTTTTTGATACGAGCAACCTGAGTCCTCAAAACCAAAAACCAAAAAAAGCATCAATCAGTTGCATCATAAATGAGTTTTCCACTAGTAATTGATATTTTAGCGATAAGTAATAGCAAACTATATTGTGCATGATTTAAACACTGCATATGAAGCTGTGGGCTTAATATGCAGGTCGATTAGGAAGTCTATAAATACATGTCTAAGATCGTGTTAGGGATGCAAGTTATAAATTAATAGGTTTATCTTAATTTTATTGATCTTATCATTTGACTAAAAATTACCGGACGAGCAAGAATTTTCTTAAAAATGTGCATTTTCTTTTCTATCATGAGGATTTTTCCATAATATAAAGTGTTACTTATATTATTTAACCTGTGAGATAAAAAACACAGGAAACTATTACGTCACTGAATGAAAAAAAAAGAATAAAGTGAAATACATGATTTCCAATCTACATGATG
>NW_015150953.1:98466-102198 GCF_000732505.1 Cyprinodon variegatus
TAAGAAAAAATGATTTTTTTTTCCAGTGTGTGCAATAATCTGTTTTCTTTATAGTTGATACCTAGTGCAATATATATATATGTAACCTCTCTCACTGGGGAGATTTGTATAGTAGCATTTCATCAGTTCCAAGTTTTCTGCTCTAGTCCATCTATGTCTTGTTGCAGTAGCCACTTTCTCATCAAGCTGCCCTGGTTCCCTAGCAACTAACGCGGACCTTGTTAACCCTGGCGACGTCCAAGCCGGTATGGATCTTGAATTTGCAGTTTCACTCATACCTGAGGTAGGCCACTAAGCACTAAGGACCTTGCGTAAGGGTCCACCTGGATGTCCATGCCAGGAATCGAACCCACGGTTACCTGTACCGGAGTTGTCTGTGGGGTTTTTTAATGTAAATATATTTAAAGGCACCTTCCTCTGCGCTTTTTGACAACTTGGGCTGATGTAACAAGTACATTTCTCCACTGTGAGATCAATAAAGTCAATAAATCAATCAAAATACTTTTTTTTTTATGTTAGCAGCGCTTTTGCACGGGCTGCAGAGATTTACAGCTCAGGTGGGAGAATCTGTCAGCAAAACAACTGTTAATCCTGCATGGAAGAATAGGAGGAAGTCCAAAACTACTCTCAAATTTGCATTTTTTTATACATCAATCCATAGCTTTTTTTTCCATCTAAAAAGTTTATTAGACATTTTGGAGTCTAGCTTCTGAGTAGATAAACTACATTAAAACCCAATCAGTAAATACTAGATTAGATGAGCTTTATTGATCTCACAGCGGAGAAATTCACTTATTGGTATAGAAGTCAAAGAAGGTGCAAACAAGGACAAACAATAAACAATATATATATATACAGTATATCAAGGTAAATATGGATTAAGGTGCAAGTGTACCTGTATCCACACAATGAAAAACAAAATAAAAATAAAGAAATAAAAGATAAAAAATAAAAATATGTACAATCCAGATGACTGATATACAGGTGGATTTACTTTTGCGTTAAAGTGTAGTAGGTAAGGAGCAACGGTGAGGTAGTGGTATGACTATTATATTCACATATACTGCACATTCAGCATATTGCACAGAATACTGCACATTCAATAAATAAAAAAGTATAATGTAGCTGCACAGTGGTTTTTACAGGAGTTTTTACAGGAGTAAATATTTCTGGAAGTCTGTATTTCAGATGAATAAAGAAGCAGTAAAACATCTGTATGAGATATCTGCTGTGTCTGATAGCAATGCTAATCTCCCTCATGAACATGTCCATACCTCCTGCTGTCTTTAGCGTAAGCGTGGCTCATTCAGTGTGCACGCTCCAGACAGTCATGTATGCACAGTTTGGCCCCTCTGCTGCTGATGCTAATTTCTGCCTCTGATTTGTTATGAAGTCAGACGTGCTGCAGCTCATTATGAAGCTGCTCACTAATTACATTAACAAATCTGGCTGCACCGATGGGGCGCCGCTCAGCTGGGGCCATTCAAGAGATTTATGTAATACGTCTAGAGTATTCAATCTGAACTTTTTGAACCAGAATTGAAGGGATTTATGTGTTTTTTTAATATATACTTTGGAAGTTTGTGATTGTTTCATTTTTTCTTTGAATTTCCAAAGTAGAAAAGGTAAATGAGCTGCTTTGCATCTGTGCTGTTGCCAAAACACTGATCTGCTTCAACCCTGGAGCCTTTAAATCAAACGTTGGTGCATCTCCTTGTTTTTTTTTTTATTAAAAAGATGAAGTTTTCCTTTTTAATCAAAACCTCCAGGGAGGAAATTGTGATACTTTTGACTAGAGACCAGATCTGAAACTGTTTTATGATATTCTTTATACGTTCACCCCGTCCCTCCATGCACTCAGAGCCCTCTCCAAAAATAAAGCTGCAGCCAACACTTCTGCAGCCTCATGAATGGACACAAAGAGCAGAAAAGCGAAGCAGGGAGGGGGCCGCCCTCGCTCCTCCTTTGTTAGGAATAATGGAGAGGTCCAGGAGCAGCTGCTGCTGGCTGCACGGGACATTTGAGACGGCTCCTTTCACCCAAAACAAAGTCTGGAGCCGAGAGTGTGCACGGTGCAACCAGGAGGAGGAGGAGGGTGTGGGCAAAACAAAAGGCACACTTTGGCAGGACAGCATGGAGTTGACTCCCCATTCATCCCTCAGAGCAGCAGCAGTGGAGGAGGATGAGGAGTAGTGTGGGGGGGTGGTAGTAAGTGAACCCTTTAAAGTTGACATGAGTCACAAAGGTCTGCCATATGGATGCAGGGACATCATCTGCTCAGGAATCATTCAAAGGAAGCCAAAATAAGCCAATCAGAGCTCAGGATCTGCACCTCTGCTCTGCTCGGCAACAGCAGACGCCTTCCCATTGGCTGCCGAGGAGGGACACCTCCCAGCTGACCTGATAGATGCTATACTATTTTAACCATGACAGAAAAAAGGATGCATAACTAATTATATGTTTGTAACAAATTCAACTACATGCAGACATTTAGATAATCTGCATAAAGAAAAAGAAATCCCCTTTTTCTTTTACCATCTATAGGGATAACATCCATCCCTCCACACAGAATCCTTTCTCTGTCCAGGTTTTAGTCTAACCAGATACTTACTGCCAGGTGCACACATACACCTAAGGCCAATTTAGAAAGATTCATCAAATATTTTTAAATCAGGGAAGAGGCCAGAGCAGCTGGAGAGGAAGCCTGCACAGGGGAAAAAGATCCAGACTTCATCAAGTCTGGATCTACACCAATCAATGCAACCGCTGCTCCACCATGCAGCCCTAAATTTATAAGTATTTCTTAAAGGTAAAGTCCGGTCCGCAAGGAATAATCAATAGATCATTATCTATACTTAAAACTGATTAGTTAGCGGAGATTCAAAGAATTTAGCGTTAAATCAGTAAAAAAATATAAATCATTTTCACCGCGGTTACTGCGTCTGGGAGCGGCCATTTTTGCCCAAATATAGTAACACCTCACTCCTGGCATCCTCAGGCAGTGACGTCACGGTGCGGTAAGCCTAGCGCCATGCAGCTGCAAATTTAAGCCGAGCATGCGCTGTGCGATTTTTTTCAATCGTTGCACGCAGCTACAACTCACGATGTATGTTCTCACACTGTGCAATCCGATGCTCTGACGCAATCTACCTGCTCACACTGTACGTCTAAAAACCAGGTGGGACTCCGCAGTGAGATGGCGCTACTGGGACTCGTCTATCCAGAAACCAAACGAGTAGAAGAGGACTATTAAGCTCAATAGAGTGAAACGTGCTGCCTTGGCAATTTGTGAAATTTTGAGCTGAAAGCCCTAAAAAGAAAAGGCGACGACGTATTTGGACAAAGACATGGCTGAGCAAACGAGGCTACTACGGTCTGTCAATTTTACGGAAAGAACTCCATTTCACCCACACCCCCAGCATGCTTCTGTGTTTTCGTCTGAGAGGATGAAGAAAAAGAAATCCTTGTTGGCGCACTGAGCGATTTGCCCACGACGGTCGGGAATCAGGAATCGTGAGATGGTCATGAGAGGCTGATCGCCCCTCGTAACCCCTTGTACGCTACGACGCAAGATCAGGTTGAAAGTCGGCCCGATCGGAAAATTCTTGCGCAACTGCAAAAAATCGCACAGTATAAGCCATACTTTATGTTTCCAGAGGACTTCACCGTTGAAATTCACCAGAGCTATAGTGAAACTGACAATGCCCACATGCATGGCAGCTGGATGCTGGA
>NW_015150953.1:102973-104184 GCF_000732505.1 Cyprinodon variegatus
GAGATGACATGTTTTGTGAATTTGGCGCTATATAAATAAACTGAATTGAATTGAAACTGAATGTACTTTCAGAAGTTTGAATTCTAAATAGGACCAGACTTTTCCTTTAGATGCCATCATAATCAGCAGAGGGACGCGTTTTTTTCAACTTTCTTCAACTTCAGATCCACTTTAGTCACCTACTGTCTGATGTGGATCAGGTTTTTGGGGAATTTCCTTCCATAACACAACATATTTTTCTATATTTTGTTGGAACATCGACACACACCTTCAAACAAACGTCCTACTGGTCTTACATCATTGGGTGACACGCTCAGCAGTTTTCCCATCCAAAGCTCAGGCAAAGTTTGAGTGAAATTAATCTAAAAAATAAATAAGAAAATACGAAACAAAGAGTGTTTCCATCCACAGGTGATGCAAAGCACAATGTGGCCATATTCTTTGTTACATTTTGCTGTAATAAACCGGAAGCAGAGGTAACAGAACAGCCAGGTTTTAATGAATGTGTTGCAATTGGGAAGTTTGACCTTTTTTTTTTTACATGGTGTATTTAAAATACCATGTCTGTTAAAAGATGTCATTAATAGGTCTTCATAATAACAACCAATTTTGCACATTTAGAATAAAGGATGAATAAAATGAAGATCTGTGATGTATTTTATTATGTTTTTCTTTTCTAAAAAGATTTTTTGGTGGTGAAAATGACACAAATTCTGCTGCTCTGTCTTCTGCTGCCAATCAGGAGCAAAACCCAATAATGCTGCAGATCTTCAGCGCCCTCTAGAGGAAGGTCACCAAACAGAGCTGATCATCAGCACCGATGCTTCAACATACTTTATATCAGGGGCAGGGGTGGAAAGTAATGAATTACATTTACTCAAGTTACTGTAATTGAGTACTTTTTATGAGTAATTTGTAATTTTCTGAGTAGTTTTTGAAATATGTAATTTTTACTTTTACTCGAGTAAATTTTAACCTAAGTAGTTTTACTTTGCTACATTTAAAACCCCATCACGTTACTGAGTAAAGAAAAAAATATATACTGATGAAAAAAATTAAATGTGGCCCTGCCTTGCAATTAGCCTTTGTATTGTCTCATAATCATGGGCGGTTCTAGACGGGGGCCAACGGGGGCCAGGGCCCCTGTAGCTAATGTCCTGGCCCCTGTTATGGCCCCTGTACTGAAAACATAATACTCAAAGAAATTCTAA
>NW_015150953.1:105932-109031 GCF_000732505.1 Cyprinodon variegatus
GCATACTGGGAGCTATTTATTTGATTCAGGTGTGTTAAGTCAAGGATATATTTAAAAGTTCCAGGAGTTCCTGCCCTGCTTTATATGCATCTCCTCCCAGGATTATGGGCCCGTGTTGAAGGTTATTAGGGGCCCCTAATAGTAGAAGTTTGACAGAAGTCAGAGATAAAGAAGAATGTTTCATTTTTTGAGGATTCGGACTGAAAACAAGTCAGTTTCAGTCTTTCAGCTTTAGCTAATCTTCTTTAATCAAGTTCAACAAGGGAAACCTATCAAGTTCTATGAGATGTTCTGGAAATTAGATTAGGGATTCTTAACTGGTCCTCAGGGCCCACAGCTCTGCTTGCTTTAGGTCACAGGTGGGAGTCAAATCTGAACATAATGACTTGATGAGATGATTGGAGTCTGGTGTGCGATTGTTTGGTTGGAAGGAAAACCTGCAGCCACATGGTCCTTTCTGGAACCTGCTTTAGGTGTTTCTCTGCCTCCACACACCTGACCTGAATGAAAAGGTGATCAAGAGGGTTCTGCAGATTTTAATGGCTGCTGAGGAGGCAATGCAATCCTTAGAATCAGGTATGCTTGAGTAGAGAAACATCTAAAAATGAGGACCAGGGCTAAGAAACCATGAATTAGAGAACATCAACTGTTACTAATTTGGCTCGTTCGATTCAAAAGTTATCTAATTGCTAAAAATATGTATTCCAACCTACCGTTTATATCTAGTTTTAAAAATTAAATTATGATAAAAAAAAAAAACAGATTTACTGTTATACAGATAATAAAAGTTTCACTAATAATTTCCTCTACCCAAGGAGTAATAAAGTTCTATCAAACCAACAGAAACATAAATGAGCTGATGACTAATGGGGAACAGCTCCACACAGTGGACATGTGGGGTTATTACAGAGGCTTCCTGCAGGCTGGAGAATAAAGCTTGGTTGGAGGAATGAAAGACAAAGACAGGATTTCATCTGGAGACCAGAAAACTTCAAGGTTAAAGAGGAGAAAGGTGCATCATCTGTTAATTTACCCTCATCCAGCTTCTCTTGCTCTATGACTTCGTTCTTCACTTCTTTTCACTTTTCTACTGGTTCCAGTTCCTCCCATCTGGGTCTGCCATGATCACCATCATCACATCCTGCTTCATCAAACCTTTAAATCAGCGTCTAACAGGGTGGTCCTCGCTTGTCAGGTTTTAAGATGCATTACTAACCCGAATAAACAAAAATGTTTTGTTTACAATGATGTCATCAGTTTTCATCTTTTAGTAAACACTACACCAGAAAACACTCAATGACTTGTTTCATACATGTTTCACGTACATTTCTTCTTCTTCCTGGTATCATTCTGTTTTAAGCCAAATTAAGAACGAAGCTTTAGGGTTTATTGCCCTAAATCAGGGGTCTTCATCGTTTTCCAGGCCAAGGACCCCCAAATCGTTGGCGAGATGGAGCGGGGACCCCCTAAATGTATTGACAGGGCATGAAATGGGAAATTTTTATTATGTTTTAATCTCCAGGATCAAGGTCCTTCATGTGGGGAAAAGATGCCTAAAAAGGCTTTAAATGAATCCAGATTTTATTTCTGTAGCATTCATTCAAAATGTATAATTGTTTATAAACTCCATCCCCTGATTTAAATGGATTTATTGAGGAAATTATGTTTGGACAAAAGAAAAAACATAATTAAGTTCATCACAGTTTCTGAATTACCTTAATTTCTAACATCTGACTTTATGTTGATCAAAATAACTCAGGAATCTATATTCTACAAAATATCAACTGCTTACATAAATTCTTTATCATTATATAATTAAACAGACATATATACACATTAGAGCAACAACAAGCAACCCGGAAAACCATTTTCACTCCTGTGGTTCGGCATGGTGGAGGAAATGTTATGCTGGGGGCCTTTCTTTAGAGTGGACCATGAACTTTATTAACATCCAGTTGATTTTTACATAAAAATGGTGGAAGATCCTGATTTTTCCTTCCTTCCTTCCTTCCTTCCTTCCTTCCATCCTTCCTTCCTTCCCTAGAACTGACTGAATCGCCTCATAAGGTTGTTTCTTTCCATCTCCTATAGCCTAAAACCAGCCTTCACACTGACATATTTAGCAATAAATAGGAAAAACATAAAGAAAGCACCAGACTGAGCTTTTATTGCATATTTTGCTCAATGCAATATACTCACAATGAGGTCATTATGTATCATCAATAAACATTAATTCAGTGTAAATTTCATTTTAATAACACCATCATTTGAGTCGTCCCCTGTGGCATCCTTTCCCAGCCATTCCTTGGTTTGGTTCCAAAGTAGGAACACAAATGATTGTCATTCAGTCTCTGATTGCATCCTAAGTGTGAGACTCCTCCGTCTCCTCTGCTATGGTCCGGTAGAACTGGGGCTGAGTTTCCACCACAGCCGCCTCCTTTCGGTTGAACAGAGACGAAGGTTTCCTCAGCCGCAGGAATTTGCGGGAGGTCACCAGATTGCCGTAGCCCCGGGAGTGGGAAAAGGCGTAGCTGGAGCGACGGGTGCTGACCCGCCTGGCTGGTGGCCGGTAAGGAGCAGGAGTGGGCTGCCCCTCCTCTTTTGCCTTATACCTCACCTAAAGATGGAGGAGGGGGGAGAAGAGGACAGTTTAAATGCTCGAATAAACAGTTTGTCTTTTGGCTGCTGAGTTTCAACTAGTGATGGTGAGATGAAGCCTCATGAGGCATCGAACCGTTAGGCCTAATTGCTTCAAAGATCCTCACAGTTCATGAAGCTTCATGTGAACATGTCACCATCTACTGGTGGAGTTCAGAACTACAGTTAGTCATTAACCTGTGATTTTTCTTTAAAGTTGTTTTTTTTTTTTTGTTTTTTTATTCTCCTTTTGAGTTCCTTTGAAATAGTTAACATTGTTGTTGACATTTCCATTTTATTGAAGAAAGGGCTTCTTATAGGAATTGTCATAAAATACAACTTGTTTCTCGTAATTTTAGGACTTTATTCTCTTAAAGGAATAGTACACCCAAAACATGATTAGCCTTCATTTTCTACTCACCCCCATGCTGAACAACACTCTGGAGTACTTTTTTGATATCT
>NW_015150953.1:109955-126563 GCF_000732505.1 Cyprinodon variegatus
TGGTCTCGAGACCAAGACCGATCTCGAGCACTACAACACTGGTCTTAGGATCAGGGCTATTTCAGACGATTTATCCATTCAAAAACCCTTATGGATGCATGTTCTGCATCTTTCATACAAGCAGGCAAAATAGAATTAAGTGAAATGAGCAGTAAGACTCCATATCCCATGAAAGAAGTCAGGACGTTCCTAGAACATTAGTGTCCCAGTCCATAGGGAGGCATTTGGACCTTAACCTTGAAAGAAGGGGGTGGTGAAAAAGAAAGACGTTCCCACTAAAACGTGTTCAAATGTAATACCTGCCATAGGAAAAAACAAATGTCCGCATAAAGAAGAATTCTGAGCCAACATAAAAAAATATATATCAACTGAAATTCAACTCTACAGGTAAACGGTGAAGACTTGGAGATGATGGGAAGTTCCAATAAAATTATGAACCCAAATTCACATTGAACTGCTTTAGATATTTCTCTATCTAGCATCCTGAATAATTTTTTCTTCTTTAATGGTAGATTTATTTATTTTTTTAAATAAAGACCCCAAAAAAAATGTAAATATACTTCCTTTGACTAATACGTCTTGTCTTTCTGTCTAAACCAAGTGTTATATCTAATTATTATTTTAGTAACAGATTATTCACAATTATTCTGACTAATAGTTTTATCTCACTGAGTCATAAAGCCACCAAAGCCAACTGCTGCTCAAAAATACAGGAGGAATTTGTTTTTAAATCAGTGTTGGTTGCTCACCTTATCGCTGATGGTGGGATTTAGCTGTATGAGAAGGAAGCGATAAGCCACCGTAGGCAAGATGGAGAGAAGACAAGTCAGGAAAATGGTCAGCCACACGTTGGACTGCTGTAGGCAGTTCCTCGCTGCACCTGAAATCCCACAAAGAACACACAAAAATCATGCTTTCGCAGGACACATTACCGGTTAATAAGTTAAATCAAAAATACATTTTTATAATAAAACAAAAAAGTTTATGCTGCTGTTTTTGTTGCTGCATGGTATCAGAGCAAAGGAACCTAAGATAATTCAAGCTGGTGGTTAAAACAGTTTGTATTGAGACGCTTTTTGGTTTAATTAAACAATGGGGTTCCACAGGGTATGATCTTAGGTACCACATTTTTTGATCAGGGTATATTTTTACAGGGGGATTCCCATACATTTGTAGCCTGTTTCTTGCAGATAAAAAGATTTGGGAGCAGTTCTACAATGCCGTAGACTAATTAAATGGGTTCATAACTTTATTTCAGATTGATGTTTTTCTTTTTTCCTGAGAGCGAAATATTTCCTAAAAATGGAATCCTTAAAGAAAATTAAACCTGACTTAATAAAATTTTGCTACTTCTGTTTAATTACAAATTAAGAACGAAGCTTTAGGGTTTATTGCCCTAAATGTATTGACAGGGCAAGAAATGGGACATTTTTATTATGTTTTAATCTCCAGGATCAAGGTCCTTCATGTGGGGAAAAGATGCCTAAAAAGGCTTTAAATGAATCCAGGTTTTATTTCTGTAGCATTCATTCAAAATGTATAATTGATTATAAACTCCAACCCCTGATTTAAATGGATTTATTGAGGAAATTATGTTTAGACAAAAGAAAAAACATAATTAAGTTCATCTCAGTTTCTGAATTACTTTAATTTCTAACATCTGACTTTCTGTTGATCAAATCCAGATTTTATTTCTGTAGCGTTCATTCAAAATTCAACTATAACCTTATTTTATAGTATCAATCAATCTGTCTCGGTTTGTAAAAAGCGATATCTACTCACCAATGAAAGGGAAACTGGAGGTGAACATGAAAAACAATCCGTTGCTTAGGAAAGTAAAGGTGACGGAAATGTAGACAGCCAAGCTTCCCCACAGGAAGAACTGATTGATTGCTGTCCAGTAATTGGTGTCGAGAAACATCTAAAAAAAAAATAAATAAAAATAATTTATATAATTTTACTGAAAGACACAATTAATATTTTAGCTATTATTTATACCAACACCCATAATTGAAAATATTCAATATAATATATTTCCTTCTGGTTGTGGATCTGGACACACCTTGACATTCGTATTTAAGCAGGACTATCAACCACATATAAAGAATCATTATTATCACTCAAGAACAGTCTTTCTGCTTTTCTGTCGGTGACTGGGGGGGATTTACCATTAGGCAATACTAGACAGTTGCCTGGGGCCCCAAGTTCCTGGGGGCCCCATAAAACATGTATATTTAATACAACTATTCCTCATTTGTGCGGATTAATTATGTTTTTAATTATGTGCTTGTGGAGACAGTGAAAAGAAGGACTGGGTTATTTACTTTTGCCTTTTTGGAAACACCGGAAGGAGCAATCAGCTAAGTGAGCTTAGTGCTTGGAAAAAAAATGTCAATCCTTTTGAGACTGTTAGGAATCCAGTCTGTGTGGGTTGTGTTTTTGTGTTTTTCCCCCTGCACCACCAGGTGGCGCCCTGTTCTCGTTGGTCCTCCCACACACCTGCGGCTGGTTGGCTCATTATTGAGGACTTTTTAAGCGTCACTACCTCGATGCCAGAGTGTTTGCCAGTTTTGGGTACTCTAGCCAAGCTGAGTTTAGCTTAGTCTAACTGAGTTTTTGCTTCTCTGAATTCTGGATGTTTGGCCTTCTCCCCCTGGAAGAATCGTTTGTGCTTCACACTGAGCAGGGGATTCATCACCACACGATCCGTTCAAATTCTCCAGGAAATCTAAGTGGCAGTCTGCCCCATTGCTCCTCAGGAACCAACCAAACCAAAGACCTGTCCACCCTCCAACGAGCCCCTCAATCTCTGGAAAAACCCACATCGACTGAATTCTGGGAAGAAACCTTTCTCCGCAATCGTGAGTCCCTTTTATCTCTGTGTTTGCAAGATGTCTTTCAAAGTTCCCACGGACCCTGAACTAACCTCTGTATACTTCCCTTCTCACTTCCAGTTCCGGTTCACCAGCTCCCTGAGTTTCCCCGAATCCCACCCCTTAAACTCCTCAATAAACCTTTTAAACTTTTCTCTGGTTTCTCTGAGTGGTTTTCTGTATGTGGGTCAGATCTCTTAATTACATCATGACAGAGACAGCATGAAAAGTCAGCTGAGAACACAACATAGAGAGGAAAACAACAAGAAAAGAGACAGGAAGATAGGGACAAAACGTAGAACAAATAATGTATGTCTATTCTATTAACATATCTGTATAATGGGTCTGTTTTATGTGGTGTCTTCTCAATTCAGGGGCCCCCTAGCTGTCTTTGCCTAGGGCCTCACATTTCCTAACTCCGCCCCTGGTCAGTAATGATTAGAGCTTCTTACCCAACTATCAGTAAGCAGAGAAGTTGCTTATGGGCCCCGGATCTTTTAGGGGCCCCATCATTGACACCTGGTAGGCCCCTTATGCAATTGTAGACTAGGACGTCTCATTGAAGATTTAATGGTGCGAAAAATTCCTATTTCCGTTTAAACGCGACACCAATAGCAAAGCAGACAGTGGTACTTTTAATTACTATGTTAATAACTGTGTATAGTTCATTAGACGGTTGGTAAAAAATATGCTCATATAATATGTTTCAAACCTCAATAAAGATCTTAAAAGAACAATGTATTTGACTGTTTTATTTTTTTACGCTACGACTTGGAATTATGGGTAATCCAGAGCTTAGATATGGGCCCCCCCCTCTAGATAATGTTGCTTATGGGCCTATTGTTGTGTCGGTACGCCATTGTTCTTACCTGAGCGCTCACCACAATCAGCAGGCTGGTTTGCGTCAACAAAGCAAAGGACTGATAATCCGCTACGTCTTTGCCATCGCTCCGGACGGCGTCGTGCATGGCTGCCCAGGGGATGAAGAAGATGACCAGGGAGGTGTAGCAGCTGATCATCACAATGTGCACAAAGGCTTTTTTACTAAAGAACTTGCTGAGCTGGCCCGGAGAGTAGAGCTGAGGATAGTGAAAACTCCAGCGGTCGTTAACATCCTGCAAGATGAAGCAAAGAGCAAAATTCACACAGAGGCCTCGGTGTAAATAAAGAGAACACCCACTTTTCAGTAAGTCTTACCTGCTCAAAGAGGCCCAAAGCAAGAACTGGAGTAGCAGTGTAGACCATATTATACATGGTGATGAACCAGTCATCGTATACAGCCTAACAAAAGAAGTCAACATCTGCACAAAATATCCATCTTTTCAGGCATTTGCAAAGCAAACCCAGGATTTATTACTTACCTGTGCAGAGAAGCCGCAGAAGAAAGCGTACCACAAGTGAACCAGGGTGTAGCTGAAGTTCTTGTAGAAGAAATATCGCAGGAATTTGCACATGCGAATATAAGACCAGCGCCCATGCACCAGCAGGAGGCGCTGGAGGTATCGAAACTGCGCAAAGGAGAAGTCGCTTGAGAGAACGGCTTGCATCCCTTCCAGCCCGCTGATGCCGACACCGATATGAGCAGCTAAACGATAAAAAGAATGAGATCCTTTATTCATCAGTCAGGTCTGCAAGATTCTCTGCAGGCTCGTTTAGACCGGAGCTCCGGATCTCACCCTTGATCATGCTGACATCATTGGCTCCATCTCCAATGGCCAGAGTTATAGCCTGCTTGTATTTCTTGACCAGTTGGACCACCTGTGCCTTCTGCAGAGGAGTGACCCTGCAGCAAATCACCGTCTTGCACATGCATGCAGTCCTCAGCAGCTCCAACTCCAAATCCTTTTCCAGTGCAAATTCCTAAAGATGAGAAGTTCAGATGTACGGGCAGTTTGATCTCTAATGCACAGGATAGCATTTTCTAAAACATTGTCGTACCAAACTGTGTCCATTAATGATCAGGCCGTACTCTCCTTCTACTGTCTCATCCTGCATGGTCTGGGTCTGCTGGCGCCAGAGCAGGCCAGCTCGAGCTTTGATCACTTTGGGCTCCTCTGCTGCGCCGGGACACATTTTCCTCCTGGCATTCCTAAAAAAAGGGGGATCGATAACAGACAAGTCACAACCGGAACAAAGATTTTACAGTCATTCTCTCTGTTTCCCAAATTTATACAAGTGACAACAGATAAAAAATGTTTAATGAAAGGATTTCTTACAATTTAAGGACAGAAACTTATGACATATAACTTTGTTGTTTTTTTTTTTGCTGTATCAGAAACAGCAATCTTATGTTTACCTTTACTAAATATCCAACTTTAATTTACTTAGAATGCATTGTTCTTCATATTTACATCAGAAATTACATTATTACTTCTTTATTACACTGTTGAATGAAATACAAATAAACTATTCCCTATACTCAGAGGCTATCAAACAGAACCAGATACGGCATTTAATGGGGGTTTGGACCTAGAGGAGAGTTAAAACCAACTTATTGTCTCATACTTATTGTCAGGATTTCTGTCTGTGTGTTTGTGTTTCTGTGTTTGTCTCCCTTCCACCACCAGGAGGCGCCTGGTTCTGGTCCGCCTCCTCACACACCTGCTGATGGTTTCCTCGTTAACAGAGCGCTCTTAAGCTGCTGACTGCCACTACCTCGACGCCAGAGTGTTTGCCAGTTTGGGGTACTTTAGCCAAGCTGAGTTTTGCTGAGTCAAACTGTGTTCTTAATCTTGTTTTTTGTCTTTGCCTCTCGGCAGGAAGTCATCCTGCAAACTGGGTGTTTTGGACCTTCTCTCCCTGGAAGGATCATCTGAGCTTCAAACTGAGCTAAGGATTTAAACTGAAGGTTTGAATCTACTTTTCCCCAAGAGATCGTTTGAGCTTCACACTGAGCAAGGGATTCATCTCCACTACGACCCGTTCAAGTACCGCAGGAAATCTGAGTGGCTGTCAGCTTCTCCGTTCACCTACAAACAACTGCATTCTGGGTAAACCCTGTTCCGCCCTCCACCGAATCAGACAAACACTGGAACAACAGCACACAGACTGGAGTCAAAGAGTCAACAACTTCTCTGGAAACGTGAGTCAGCAACCAAATCCTCCTCTTCAAGTTCATGAATCAAATTTCCCACTGAGCCTGAACTAACCGCTGTGTCTTCCCCTCACTTTTCAGTTCCGGTTGAGCAGTGTTCAGAGCAACACTTCATTCTGCCTTATATCTTCAATAAACCTGTTAAACCTTTTCCCCCGAGCTCTTGATAAAATCATGACACTTATAGAGACCCTAAATTAAATGCACCTGTGTCTTAGACTGAATCCTAAACCAGTAACCCTTAACTATCAAGTTTCATTCGCAATAAATTCACACTCACAGCTGTGGAGGGGGCCTGGTGTACGTGGAGGGCATAGGCCCAGACCCAAACCGGCTGCTAAACGCTAACCCTGGGTGCTAACCCTCCACTTTATGTGTTCCCGCAGAGGGTTTGCCACATTAAGTCCTGTCCCAAACCCCGTAGTGGGTAGAGTGAGTGGACCATTCAGCCCTTAAAGAGCGAGTGCATGGCTGAATCCCAAACCAACCCTTAACTATCAAGTGTCACTACTAAAGAAGTCTCACTCGCAGCTGTGAAAGGTGCCTTGGTTGAAGGTGTGTGTGTGTGGGGTTGGGTGGTTGGTATAAATGACAACCATGTGTGTGGCCTTAGCTCTGTGGCGCAGGTTAACATAATGTTGTGAAACATTACTAAAAAGAAGAAAGCAGTTGCTGAGACGTGTCCCTTTCCAGAAAATTACCAGACCAACTCCCCACCCACTGTTGTAGCTGAGACAAACTTCCTTTATTTTCCCATATGTGAAAGAATTTCTTTATGGGGAGCAGCATTAATTATGGAAACATCTTTATCAGTGAAAGGCTTTATTTACAGCTGGGTTTGTAGGAAACATGATCTAAACCGAACCATAAATAGTTACTGGTTGACTTACTGTAGCTCCTTCTTGACCCCGTCGGCTGTATTTGAAGCCACAATAAAAATGTCTGTCATCTCTTCCCTCAGCATGTTGCAAGAATAGCCGATGTTTTCTGCAGTTTCTTTTTCAGACCAAGAAGAATCAGAAGAACAATGGTGTTAATCATAGATGATGAGAGGAAAACTGACACATTGATAAGGGTAGTTAAAGATTAAAATTGCACATAATGTATTACTTCTTCCTTAACACCAACCTTGTTTATCGCCAGTCAGCACCCAGATTTTAATGTCAGCTTTTGCCAGCTGCTCTATTGTCTGAGGCACACCGTCCTGCAGCTTGTCCTCCACAGCGGTGGCACCTAAAAGCTGGAAACCAAAGGGAGAAGATCGAGTTAGAGACCCAATGCTCTCAGCCATCCTCTTCTTTAACCAGATGATACACAAAGAAGTTAAAGCCAAACTGAACTGACCATCAGATCTTTTTCAATCTCTTCATAAAGTTCATCGAGTTTCTCCTCTCGTCCCTCCATGGCCGTGCTGTACTTGTGGTGGCGGTCCATCCAACGCTGCATGTAGTGCTCATCCAAGTCCTTGTAGGCCAGGACCAGAGTACGAAGGCCATCTCCTGCATATTCCTAGTTGAAAAAATCATAGAGCTGTTAAAAACACATACTTTAAACTTAGACGGGTCGATAAAATGTCAGATCAGAGTCTACGAACATCTCAGATTAGGGAATGTATTGCTCACATTAAGATGTCTGGTGGTAACTTCCCTCAGTTCATCACAGGAGGGGTGTAATCTCTCATAGATGATGGTGTCTGCACCTTTGCAGTACAGGGTCAACTTACCCTCGGGGTTGCGAACTGGAAGAGAGTTAGAGAGACAATGGGTGATCAACCTGACATGAGGAATCCATCCGTCTGTCCATCTGTCCGTCCATCTCCTACCTATTACTGACATCCTCTTCCTCACGTTACTGAAGTCCAGTACAGCCAGAAGTTCGTATATAACTTTCTTCCCCATCTCCATGACTGTGATGGTCTCTGGCGTACGCGAGCGGAAAACAAACCCAAAGTTCCTCGCGGCGGTCACCAAAGCACCCTCATCAGGGGACTGAGCCTGGTAGTTGAGCTCTCCTGGCAGACAACAAAGAGAACAAGACATGGTGTTCATGGATGGTTCCTAAAAGTCTAAACATCAAACACCGTCAAGTCCTGTCCAAATCAGATCCAAGATTCGCCTCCAGTTTACACCTTGTCCTGCTCAACTCCGCTCCACTGCAGGACGAAGCCCAGAGGTGCTCAAAGGAGCATGCACCGGATAGACCCAGTGATGAAGGTTAAAGTCAAAGCTATTATATGCCTGATGGACATAAACAACAGTTTAAACTGAGTTGCTCTGTAGCTTTGTTGAATAAAGAGTTTTCTTCTGCAGTTGGTAAATTAACATATAGTAGCAGCCATTCAAAATGGCCCTTCCCAGTCAAGTGGCAGTAGAATGACAGCCCACTTCCCTGCAACTCCCAGCGAAATCCCTCCAACTTCCATCTACTTGAATATTTTTTTATCCTGACTCCACCCTTTCAATGAATTACAGGGTCTGACCAAGAGATCATACTTCTTTATAAAATCTTAATGTCCACAAATCATAACAGAGAGAATATTTTAGTACAAATATTGATGTTTAGATTAGATTAGATGAGCTTTATTGATCTCACAGCGGAGAAATTAACTGGTCACATGTTGGCATAGTACTTAAAGAAGGTGCAAACAAGGAGAAAAAGGTGCATTAGGAATAAAAATAAGAAATAAAAAGATAAAAAATACAAGGGAGTAACAGAGAGATTTGAGGTGACAAATGTACAATCAGGATGGCTTATATACAGGCGGACTGATTTTTACATTTAAGTTTAGTAGGTGAGGAACAACGGTGAGGTAGTGGTATGACTATTATATTCACATATATTGCACAGTCAGCATATTGCACAGAATATTGCACAGGAATTGTAGGAAAAGGAATTGTAGCGGACCAGCCAAAGGCCCATCAAGGAAAGTGGGGAAATTTGGAAAGGCTACTACTATAATGCGAAGAGATGTTGTTTTGCTTATTTTTGGTATCTGAAAAAATCGAGTTCATGAATAATTAAATAAATTCTGGATTCTTGGATAATTTCTTTTCCTGTTAGAGCGAAAATATCTAAATATTTAATGCTATCCTGCTGCAGCAAATGGGAAAATCTCGTCGATTATAAATGTTGCATATTTACTGACCTGTTTGCAGCTAAATGGAGCTGATGATATGACAAAACGGGGTCAGTAAGATAATAATACGTTTCTTTAGGACACCAGCGGACATATCTAAAATGGGGTCCATACACTCAGATAAATGCTGGAGAAATTGTGAGTCACACATCGGCAACCATACTCATATATTTTGGACATGACCTAAATTGAGAAAACTGGGGGACGAGATATTCGAGGCCCTTAGAAAAGTATTTCAGAAAACCTTTAACAAAGACCCTGAGATGGTACTTTTTGGATTATTACCAAAACACGTTACTAGAAGAGGAAAAAAATACCTTCTATAAATATTACTGATTGCAGCTCTTAAATGCATCACAGTTAAATGTTTGAAGCCCGAACCGCCAACATACAAAATGTGGATTGAAAAGGTCTGGGAAATCTATTATATGGAACAAATAACTTATTGCCTGAGGCTTCAAAAAGACAGATTTGTTAAGAGGTGGAAAGCTGCCATGACCATATTAATGCAGTAAAACTTTATATTTTCTTTTTTATTTATATTTTTCTATTTATTTATTTATTTATTTATTTATTTTCTTTCTTTCATTGTACTCTACATTGCAAAAAAGATCTTGAAATAAGTAAAACATTTCTTAAATGAAGTGTATTTACCCTTACTTTGAGTAGGTAAATACGATGATTTGCCAATGAAATTAGTATCTTTACTCTTAAAATAAGATAATTAGATAATATGAACTTAAAATAAGATAATGCAATTGTTTTTTCTTATTTTAAATGTAAATTGTTTCGTTCCATTGGCAAAGTCTCTCACTTTCGACCTCAATCAGAGAAAAAATGCACTTACTTTAAGAAAAAATTACTTACTTAGATTTCCATTTTTTGCAGTGTATTTTATTTCTATTGTACTTTTTATATTTACTTATTATTTTCTATCAAATTTTTATTTCCATTGGTGCTGCTTATGTAATTACTAACTACATTTATGTTTGTAAGTTACTTATGTTTAACCATGTGACCTACTTTACTTGTAAGCCTAACTTGTATATACTTTCAAAGTTTTGTTCTTTTTTTAAGTATACCACATAGAGCAGCAGCCGGAATGTGGGATTGTATATATGTCTGTGTAAGTTGCAAAAATTTAAATAAAAATTAAGTGAAAAAAATGGGGTCAGTGTCGTGTGCAAACCCCAAACACTGCAAAAAATGGAAATCTAAGTAAGTAATTTTTTCTTAAAGTAAGTGCATTTTTTCTCCAATTGAGGACGAAAGTGAGAGACTTTGCCAATGGAACAAGACAATTTACATTTAAATAAGAAAAAACAATTGCATTATCTTATTTCAAGTTCATATTATCTAGTTATCTTATTTTAAGAGTAAAGATACTAATGTCATTGGCAAATCCTCATATTTACCTACTGAAAGTAAGGGTAAATACACTTAATTTAATAAATTTTTACTTATTTCTAGATCGTTTTTGCAGTGAAGGAATGCTCATTTCTACCTTGACTTAAAGGCACCAGAGAATCCCTTTAGAAAATCTGTTATAATCATCAATTGGATCATTTTAAGATTTCAGTCAAATGTTCTTTAGATTCTCTCTCATCCGGGAGCTTCCTGGATGGGAAGCGAAACGTCTTCAAACTTGGAAACAAAGTCCAGTGGATTGTTTTTTAAAACTTTTTTTGGAATAGATATGACCTGGATGATGGAGAAGTTTCACCAGCATGTCTTTTAGATGTTTTATATTAAAATGTGTGGCTCCCTCCTAACGCCACGTCTCCCTGGTCAGCAGCCATATTGCCCAGCAACATGTGCAGAATCATAAGTACTTTTACTAAATTTTTAATTCAAATGTGTTCTTTCTGCAACCAGCTTAGGTGTCTTCAAAGTATTTAATTAAAGTTTAATCACGTTTATATAATACAGTTTTTAAAATATTTCCTTTAATTATGTCATTGCTTATAATAGAAAAAATAAATCATCGTAGGCTCTGACCCTCCCTCTTTTCCTCAGGCATGACGGTGTGGCACAGAGCCAGCAGGCGGAAGAAGGCCTGGGCCTCTAGGTTTCCTTCCTTTACTGTTTCCAACAGGTTGCAATCATGGAAGACAAACTTTGGATCCGCCAGCTGGTTCCAGGAGAAGTCCACTCGCTGCGCTTTCTGTAAAGAAATATGGATGAATAGACAATGCACATCGATAAAGCCTGGTAAATATGGTCTGGTGTCGATTAGGTTACTTTACCTCTGTTATTTCCATTCTATTTCCATAAAAGTCGTACAGCTCCCCTGGATTAAACAGACATATTTGTCAGAATCATTAAATTAGCATTAAACCCTAATTTTAGGGTTAATTCTATGGAAGCAAATTGTTACCATATTTCAAATGAAAAAGCATTTTCAGAAATGCTTTTTCATTTTAAGAATGTGGCTGCATTACTTGACCCATAAATAAAATTAGTAATCAATCATCCTATTTGCATTTTAATTTTCTTCTTCAAGACTGCTCATTCTTTTACTTAATTAAAATGAAAAAGAAAAAAAAAAATGAGATTTATTTTTCAAAATGTAACCCAGCAAATTCATACCACCTTTCTTTAACTTTCTTCATGCTGCATACATAATAAAGAACTGCTACTAACAGCCAAAGTAAGAAAGTTTAACTACTGTTGATGTGACCAGCAGCCATCTTGAAAGTGGAAATCAGGTGTTGTCCTTTTTTTCCAACGCTTTACCGCTCATACTCTGATTTTTATGGGCATTATAGTTAAAATGTCGTAGTCGCAAGTTGTAAAGAAGCTTAAAATGTCTTTTTATATTGTTTTACTGCAGGCACAAAACAAAAATACATGTCTCCCTTTGAGTGCCTTCACACAAGTTTCTACACTCACCGGCCACTTTATTAGGTACACCTGTCCAACTGCTCGTTAACACTTAATTTCTAAGCAGCCAATCACATGGCGGCAACTCAGTGCATTTAGGCATGTAGACATGGTCAAGACAATCTCCTGCAGTTCAAACCGAGCATCAGTATGGGGAAGAAAGGTGATTTGAGTGACTTTGAACGTGGCATGATTGTTGGTGCCAGAAGGGCTGGTCTGAGTATTTCAGAAACTGCTGATCTACTGGGATTTTCACGCACAACCATCTCTAGGGTTTACAGAGAATGGTCCAAAAAAGAAAAAACATCCAGTGAGCGGCAGTTCTGTGGGCGGAAATGCCTTGTTGATGCCAGAGGTCAGAGGAGAATGGCCAGACTGGTTGGAGCTGATAGAAGGGCAACAGTGACTCAAATAACCACCCGTTACAACCAAGGTGGGCAGAAGAGCATCTCTGAACGCACAGTACGTGGAACTTTGAGGCAGATGGGCTACAGCAGCAGAAGACCACACCGGGTGCCACTCCTTTCAGCTAAGAACAGGAAACTGAGGCTACAATTTGCACAAGCTCATGGAAATTGGACAATAGAAGATTGGAAAAACGTTGCCTGGTCTGATGAGTCTCGATTTCTGCTGCGACATTCGGATGGTAGGGTCAGAATTTGGCGTCTACAACATGAAAGCGTGGATCCATCCTGCCTTGTATCAACGGTTCAGGCTGGTGGTGGTGGTGTCATGGTGTGGGGAATATTTTCTTGGCACTCTTTGGGCCCCTTGGTACCAATTGAGCATCGTTGCAACGCCACAGCCTACTTGAGTATTGTTGCTGACCATGTCCATCCCTTTATGACCACAATGTACCCAACTTCTGATGGCTACTTTCAGCAGGATAATGCGCCATGTCATAAAGCTGGAATCATCTCAGACTGGTTTCTTGAACATGACAATGAGTTCACTGTACTCAAATGGCCTCCACAGTCACCAGATCTCAATCCAATAGAGCATCTTTGGGATGTGGTGGAACGGGAGATTCGCATCATGGATGTGCAGCCGACAAATCTGCGGCAACTGTGTGATGCCATCATGTCAATATGACTCCCTGAGGAATGCTTCCAGCACCTTGTTGAATCTATGCCATGAAGAATTGAGGCAGTTCTGAAGGCAAAAGGGGGTCCAACCCGTTACTAGCATGGGGTACCTAATAAAGTGGCCGGTGAGTGTATATCGCTCCATATTTTGTGGAATTTCTATCATTTTATCAATGCCATAAAATTGATAGAAGTGCAGTCCCTGCAAACCAAAACAGATCTACAACACAAGTTACATATTTCTAGTTTCTATGGAAGATAATCAAATCAGCAGAAAATACTTGTTTTGGGAGTATTGTGAATTGAAATTGTTTTCCTAATAAGGATATGCCTTTGCAACAACGGGGGCCAATGGGTTATGTACATAAAATCTCAGCAGAGAAGATGAGTCTGAAACTGCTTCCTCTAAAAATGTTTTTTTTAGCAAATTTTAAGCTGTTTCCTTGAGAGAAAAAAATATTTCTTAAATATTTCCAAAAAACAAAGCAACAATCAGAACATGCCCATTTTATAAGAAACACAAACAAAGAAACTCAACAGGGGTGAAAATATTTGCCTCCTTTCTAAATGTTGATTCCTACCGTAGTTTTTCCCGTTGATGGAGCACCTGTTGAACGTCATGATGTTCTGAGTCAGAGTACCGGTCTTGTCACTGAAGATGTATTTAATCTGACCCAGCTCCTCGTTGAGGGAGGTGGTCCTCGCCTGAGCGGGAGTGTCTTTGTTAGGATAGTACATCTTCCTGTCCCAGTCTATGAAGAAGCTGTTTCCGAGACGGATCATCTCCACACTGACAGAAGAAACCAGAGAAGGTAATGAGTCCTCCATGTAGTACCGTAACTGTACCTAATCTATGGTCATCATGTTCATAGGTGGAGGCTGCATACCTGACGTAGAGAGAAATGGGGACCATCGTGTTGAGGACGATGATATAAGACCAGAAGGAGTAGAAAGACGACAGAGGAATGCCAACGCCTGGTTTACGGGGAAGAAACGCGGTGAAGGTTGAGCCCTGGTTCCCTTCCCAGATGGAGTGGCCAACAGTCAAACCGGCACAGATAACTGCTAGTAAACCGAAGATCTAACAAAAGAGGAGAGGCGTTAATCTAAGAGGAACAATCAAGACATCATAATCGAAATTAACAGCTAAATCACAAATCTTTTTTCTTCTGCTTTTGTTTCATCGATTGCGTGCATAAACTCACACATAGCACCAGGATGTTCATCAGCTGATCAATGTTGGTCCGTTTAAACGTGGTTTTCCCACTGTTCTTCATGAGTTTGGTCTCAGGACCTAAAAACGTTGTTTCAAACACAAGGGCGTTTTTTTCCAAATACTAAAGATGAATAAAAACGTCACATAGTCCCAGATTAAACGTGTACCAACTGCATTACCAACTGCAAACTAATATTTAGTTTAGATTTTAGTACTTTGAAACATCAAAACACCTTGTTTTAAGGTATAATAAGCAAAGTAATGTGAACTTTAAAAAACCCACAAGGGCTAGCATGTCTGAGAGTACAGTAAAGTACGGGGGTGGTAACATTATGATGTGGGGCTGTTTTTTTTTTACACAAAAGCACAAAAGAATGAAGATAAAAAGCAACATTTCTAAATGACTGTGAGGACATTTACATAAATTGAGCAGAATTTGAAGAATGTAACGTTTACCTGATCCACTGATCATTTAAACTACTGGGGAAAAACTCTATATTATTCTTATATAACGCTCTTGGTGCTTCATTTTGATTGGCTGCAGGGAGCCTGAAACCTATGAAAATCTTCCAATCAAACAGCCTGATCGTTCTAAATGATCATGATCGCTACCTTTGCAGGTTTTATTGCCAGAGCCGGTTACCTTGGTTACGCATCACAGCGAGAGATATTGAACCATCAACTCAGCTTTTTCTTTACATTTCTCTTTTGTAAGAGATCATGGTAAAAGTGGGATAATGCCCTTCGAGCTATCCATTTTTAATAAACAATCGGACTTTGCGATGGACGGTTCACACATCTGTTATGTTTTTCTTTTGAGAATTCAGTCTTACTTTAATCCTTGTTTTCTAGTGTTTAGTTTTCTTTTCTCCATGTATTATAGTCCTAGTTATTTGATTATCATTTTGCTGTTATTTCCAGTCTTCCAGGTTTCTATTTGTTGCTCTCTGCTGCCCTCTTATGTTCTCCTTCTTCCCTAGCTCTTTCCCTCTCTTGTTCTGTGCACACCTGCTCCCAGTTTCCTCATTAGCCCCCTCTTTGTCTCAGTCTCCTTTAAAAGCCCTCTCTCTTCAGTTTTCCTTTGCTGGGTCCTCGTCAAACACCGTCTAACATGCTCCAACCCCTTCTCTCTGTGCCTTCCTCCTTATGATTGTGATTCCCCTGATGTCGCCATGGTTTCTGGTACGTTTAGACTAGTTTTAAATTTTTTTGATTTTTGGACTCCTGGTTTCATGTTTATTTGGACTTTGTTTTCCTTTTGGATTTTTGGATAACCTGCCTCTGTTTTCTGTTAAGTCATTATTAAATCCACAAGAGATTCACCTCTGCCTCCCTGCCTCTGCTTTTGGGTCAACTAACCATAACCAAATCGTGACTCAACATCATCGATTCAGTTTAATTAAATGCATATCTCATCACACGTTATTCTCTAGATAAATTTGTATCCAGGCTAAAATATTCTGTTTGGGAATCTCCTCTCATAAATGAAGGCCTCAAAAATAGACATAACATATATTACTGGTAAAATCCCACTTTTCCCCAAAAAACTGTTCAACTTTTAGGTAGAAGTCTTATTGAAAAATGTTTCTTATCTTTATGTTTATCTGAATAATTTTTCTAGAATGTCTATATCAACCCTAACTCATTGAGATAAAGTTGGCTGTTATATGCTTGATGTCGGGATTTCCTGTGAATATTGGTGGTTTGTCGACATACCCTCCAGTCTGAGTCTATTTGTTTTTAAGGAATCTGATGGAAATATGTAGATGGAATTGGTTGTAAGAAGTGCATTTCATGGTTGCCTCTCAGGTCAGATCCCTACTGTACCTGCGAAGATGACCAAACCGAAGCACCAGTCTGTATTCCTCACAGTACATCCTCTGAGCAGAATCTTATCATTGTCCAGTCCATATTGTTGTCCATCAATAGTCAAGGTCCCCATAAACTTGTCTAAACGGTTGTTTGGAGGCTCACATCGAACTTCCCCTGAAACACACAGATATGAGCTACTATAAGACACCGAGAAACCAGATATTTACATATTTACAAACATATATTTACCTACACTGACAAAAAGAAGACAAAGGTTTTGTTTCTAACTGTCTGACATTAACCCTTTCACTCTAACGGTTTTGTAGTTTGTGCACAAACAAATTGCATATGAAAGCGCCACTGGCCAGTAAAATAATATTATAATGCAGTGCTCCTCTGCGATGTATTTTATTTGAAAGCTTAGATCTTCTAAGTTCTGGAGATGTCTCAATAAGTTTCAAAGTTATATATAGTTATATAGACTAGCATCCTTTGATGCAAGAAATAAG
>NW_015150953.1:128397-132869 GCF_000732505.1 Cyprinodon variegatus
CGATACCTGTCTTATAGACATTCCTATGGGGCGGACCCACTCATCCGGTTCAATTTGCACGTTTTTTAAGCCACAACAAAGTGTTTTTGGTCAATTCTATAAAGCCTCAAACTCAACGCCATTGTTCTACAATTGGTTTGTGACTGCGATATAAAACCCTCTTCTGTTTTGCTAAATCTTGGTCAAACAGCAGTTCTGACATACCGTAATCAGGTGATTGTATCACATGACAGAAGTCCAGACTTACTGTGACAAACTGGTTGCTCTCAAGTTTGACTATGTCTCCAACCTGGATGTTCATCCATTTTTCCTCTCTTAGCCTATAAAAAACAGAACATCTGTCAGTCTGCTTGGATAATAAACCAAGAGGCCCCCTTCAGTAACAGTTTCCATGCACAGATTGTAAAATCTTTGATGCCGTGACTCACTCTCCATTTATGAGGACCTTCACCATGCGGTTATTCACCTGCTTGTCTTGTTTGTGTCTGTTCTGCTCATTTCACATGAAAAAAAGAATAAACAGACGGTAGAACATGTTTATGTATGTTTGATGTTAGTATCTAATTCTGTTTCCTGTCTGTAGAGTTGATCTTTTAATCTTACTATGTCATCGTTAGCATCTTTGACCCCTGTTACAGCCAGCACTAGGACGAGCGGGACCGCCGTGGTGAACCAGGGAACAGAGGAGATTTGTGGGATTAGCTGTCAAAGCACAATGCAAAATGTTTTACAATTAGGCAACTTTGCATAAACTCTAGTCTGCAGAAGCAAAAACATAATCCCCATGGATTAGTATGAAGATTAGAACAAGAAACAAGAACATATTGGAAGGATATTTCTAATGAGATCATGACTGAAATGTCTACCTGAAGAATGAGGAGGAAAAGGAAGTAGGCATTGGCAAGCCTGCTGAACTGCTCAAAGAGGTTACGAGGCAGGAAGGTAATAATGTTGTATTTTGCAGTTTTAATGGCATTTTTCTGTGGAAAAAAAAAGAAGACAGGTTTTCTTTATCAGATATGGGGGGGGGGGGAAATTGACATGTATCCCATGATGGATGTCTAAAATGTAGTTGATGTGATACAAAATATAACTAACATAATTGTATAAAAACTCTGGTCTCCCCTTTACATTACAGTTGCTTAAGTATTGCACTGCAAAAAATGGAAATCTAAATAAGTCATTTTTGCTCAAATTTAGTGCATTTTTTCTTGAATTGAGGAGGTAAGTGTGACACTTTGCCAAAGGAACGAGACAATTTACATTTAAAATAAGAAAAAAAAAACTATAGTTTTGTCTTAATTGAAGCATATATTAGCAAATTATCTTATTTTAGGAGTAAAAATACTAATTCCATTGGCAGGTCATCTTATTTACCTGCTCAAATTAAGGGTAAATACATTTAATTCAAGACATTTTTCACTTATTTCTAAATGTTTTTTTCAGTGTGGACATAATGCATTGCTGTAAATCTATTTCTATTACCTTTAATGGACTAAATTATATTATTTCAAGAGAAGGTAGCTGTTTCTGTTGTATGAAAAAAATACCATCCTTTTATTTTGAAAGACGAAAGGACAGGAGGTAACTTAAAGATCTACAGCCGTGGAAGAGGAGCTGATATTTTTGTAAAATGTCTAAGATGAAAGTTATGGTTAATATCTATGTCATATGATAACTCAGGTCAACCTATATACAGTTCTCTATTATAGGTGCGTAGTTTCTTACTTAGTGCAACCAGCTGGTGTATTATTTGTTATTTTTGTCTTTAACTCTTTTTTTTACTCACTTTGTTGGTGAATAAAGCCATTCTGTGCATATTTACTATAATAAAGGAGCTATGTGTGCAGGGGATAAACAAGGAAGTAACCTTTTATGGCTAAGCCAATTAGCTTTTGGGTGTAATAAAAACAAAGGGTGTAAAAAACAAAAAAAACAAAGTATATTTGATTCCATAAGAGATAAGACTGGAATATTGTTGGAAATACATTATGAAATTGCTGATCAGTTAATCAGAAGCTTGATGTTTTGACAGGAGGCTCTGGGGAGGAATCACTAGAACTTAAAGTTGCTGTACATCCGGTTAAATAAAGTTTAAGGGAAAGTTGAATCTGAAAGATTCATCAAGCTCAGCTGGAGCACCTGCTGAAATCCCACATCAAGCTTCAGTCCAATCCACCTCCTCTGAAGCCCATCTTCTCAGTTCACCAGCGCACTGGTGAACTCTCACCCACCTCCTCACTCTCAGACTGCTCCCTGTCCCACTCATCCTCCAGCTTATTCTAGCACCAGTGTCCAGGCCCCTGAGGGGAAGGCTACTCTAATCTAATCCCTTTCAGATTTCTCATCCAAGCCAATATCGCTGCACAGCATCAAAGTCTTCTGCCAAGCACCAAACAATAAAACTTTATTAACTGCAGCTTCTCTCTGTAAGTCTCTCCAGGTTAAATTAATATCACTTATTCTTTTATTCATTTTTGTCAATCTTATTTATGCATAAACAGATAAGCCTAAGAGAGATGTGGTCATATGCAAAAAAAAGCACACCTAGATAAAATTAACACTGACTGCTTTATTATTTTATGTCATTAATTATAAGTTTGCATATCAGACACAAGCAGGACAAAGTCCATCAGCTACTTTAATACATGCAAACACTAACACACCTCTAATGGCCCCCATGTGCACAAAATGCAATAATCCATTGGAACCAAAACCGTTCCCCGATTTCCGGACCCACACACTCTTCCTCCAGCTGCTCTGGGGGGGCCCCGAGGCGACACCAGCCCAGCTCACAGACGCAGTCCCTCCAGCGTGTCCTGGGCCTTCCATGAGGCCTCCCCCCGAAAGGATATGCCTGGTACACCTCCTGAGGCAGGCGACCGATTGGCTCCTTCGACAGATTGGCTCCTTTGACGTGGAGGAGAAACGACTCTACTCTGAGTTCCTCCTGGGTAACTGAACGCCTCAACGATCTCAAAGGGTACGCCCAGTCACCATGACAAGGAAACTCATTTTGCACGCTTGTATTCACGATCTTGTCTTGATCTTTCGGTCATTACCCAGATATCATGACCATACAGTAGTAGCCATTTAAAATGTACCCACTTTCCTTGATGGACCCTTGGCTGGTCCCCTAAGATTCCTTTTTTAAAAATCAATCTTTGTACTAAAATATTCCTACTGTTATGATTTGTGGACATTAAGATCTAAAGAGAATCATCATCTCCTGGTTAAACCCTATAATTTAGTTTAAGGGTGGAGTCAGAGTAAAAAAATATGCAAAAAGGGGGTCACTCCAGTGGCTGGAAGTTGAAGGGGATTTTGCTGGGAGTTGCAGGGAAGTTGCCTGCAATTCAGCTGCCGTTTGCCTGGGAAAGGCTGCTGTAGGTGAGGGTGTGAAGGTAGATCGATCGGTAAATCGAGATTTGGCACAAATGAAGGAAAATACACTTATGTACACAGCAAATGAATTATTTTATCATTGCTTTACATTTTCCCTTTACATTTCTGCACCCTATCCATAATTTCCAGGCTAAATAGAAACATCATGACAGTATTATGACAGTATCAGTTTCTACCTCCAACAACAGAAACAACCAGTTTTTCAGTAGAAATGCTTCCATGTGCAGCGAACACTTACAGCGTACTGCTGAGACAGGTTGAAAGGTCTGTCATTCGCTCGCAGGAATCTCTCCTCCTCTGAGAAATGTTAGAAAACAAAAGACAAATCAGTGAGAAAAAAGGAAACCCCAAACAAGTCATTAAACATTTTTCTGCATCAGAACTCACCTTTCTTTTTCTCCCCTCCACATAATTTTCCAAAGAATCCCATCTTTAGCACAGCTCTTCCATTTTTGATGCCTGAATCATAAGCACCTGTGCAGAAGGTAAGCACAGAGTGAGGCAGTGCAATAGCATAGCAGACTTTCTTTTCTTTTCAAGGGAGGATAAGAACTAGTAGTCAGAACTACACCAGTCATACAAGGGGAAAAAAAACAAAAAACAGAAAAAAAGAATGTTTATTATGTCAAACTACAGATATTTGGAGGAGAAACAGGCCCACAGCATCACAGGGCCTCCACCGCATTTATCCATAAGGTGCTTCTTCATATTCAGTATTTCACACCAGACCCACTTGAGTGTTTGATGCCGAAAAGTCACCTTCATCTAATCTAATCTGTAAATGCTCCAGGAAACTCAATCTCCAACAAATACATTTAGTCATAGTAAGAGAAAAAAGGGCAAGCCCCAATATCTTTAAACAAAGGTCTTGATGGCAGCAGCACAGCTGATATTTCTATCCAAGATGGTGTTAAGGCCAAATAGTAATAGGCAGGATGTAGCTTCTACAATGAGAAAAAGCAGAGGAAGCCTAAAGTTATGGGTAGATCTAATTAATAGTGCAGAGTGCCTGAATAGAGATATGATGAAGCAGAATGATGAAAACGGGTCCCTATGTCCTCCAGCAG
>NW_015150953.1:134067-137442 GCF_000732505.1 Cyprinodon variegatus
AGATAAGACCAGAAGATTAGATATAGGTCTATAATTTAAGTAAAGATTTAGTTACAGCTACCTTAAAAGCCTTTAGAATATATCCTTGTAACAGGGATAGATTAATCAAATCAGAGGGAATATAATTCCTTAAATAACCTAGTTGTAACTGGATCTAAAATACAAGTTGAAGGCTTAGATGAAGATAATATGTTGCTAACTCTTAAAATCCAAATGGATCAAAGTAGTCTTAACATGATTCAGATTCTATGGCTACTTCAGATGCTGCCTCACCTTTCAGAGATAAATCCCATTTAGAAGGGTATCAATGATCTTATTTCTAATATTATTATTCTTATTTATCAAGAATCCCATAAAATCTTCATTGGTTAGAGCAGGGGGAATGGACAGTTCAACCGAGCTATGGCTCTGTGTGATTTTAGCAACTGTAATGATTGTGATTTTGGCAAACGAAATATGCTGCTCTAGTTTAAGAAGGGTTATTTCATACAGCAGTAGACTGTACTTCCAGGTTTTTTAGGATTCCTGTAGGCATGCAGATTGCCCCTTTTCTATTTAGTTTCCTTGCATTGTGCTTCAAAGTGTGCAGCTCTGTATCACACCAAGGAGCCAGACTCCTATTGTTAGATGGTGCTGCATTGTCTAAGGCATTACGCAGAAAACTAGTGACCCTATCAACAAAATCATCAATTTGTGAGGGGGAATAAATGAATTGGTTACCCTCTGTTGTGTTGTTCAGTGAAACAGTTTGGGATAGAAAGGGGAACAGATTCTGGAAAATTGATAACCACATTACCCAGTAATGATCTGCTAAAGTGAAAACTTGTTTTGGGGGAGAAGAACTACCTGAAAAGTGGTCGTTCTAAGAGGTTGTAAGGAACTACTGTGATTTTTTTCACATTCAATGCTATATGTCAGCACAAGCACCAAAGTATGAAGATGAGAATGTGTGGTTCTAAGTACATTTTAAACTAAGCCAACAGAGTCTAAGATAGCATTAAAGGTTGCATTTAAGCTATCAACTTTAATGGTATGTATGTGTGTTTTTGGTGCAGATGCAAAACAAAGTCAGCATGTAAGGCTTTCTGTGAGTAACCAGACCTGGGTAGAGTACCCCAAAATTGTAATTAAGTAACAGTAGCACTACTTGATCATAATTTCACGCAACTAAAAGTAAAAAAAATAGCCTTTAAAGAAAAATTCCAATAAAATTAAAAATATATACCCAGAATTATAAAAACTGATCCACAATTATGTAAAATGTAACAAAATATTATATGATATTCAAATTCTGGGATTACAAAGAATAAGAATAAATATATGACTTACAGTAATTAAATAATAAAAACTTTTTAGGCAGAATGAACACTATTTAAAATAAGTTTTTTTTTTTTAAATAAAACTTAGAAAATCAGTTTACAGTATGTAAAATATGCAAAATTACAGTATAATGATTACTGTATCTTTACCCAACCTCTGAATGACACGGCAAACTCAGCAGAAAGAAAAATAACATTTAACCCATAATTGAGAACAAAAAAGAAGAAAGTGTCTCACAATGGTGCAAACAAGCTTGTTTTAATTGATAGCCAAAATTTAACTTGATCATATTTTACTCAAGAGAAAGTAAAAAGTACAATGCTGCAAAACTACTCCCAAAACCTTATTATTATTATTTTTGTAAATGTACTCAAGTAAAGGTAATTAGTTACTACCCCCTCTGTGAGAAATAAATCAAATGGATTATATGCAGTTTTGGATTTGTGAACAAACGGCTTTCTAAACCTCTTTGGAGGTTTAATTCAACTTTAAAGTCAACATCTCTGGGCCAAACCTCCACAGTTTGTTTTTGTCATTACACCGTCACTGTACCACGCAACAAAATTCACTCTCTGCATTTAACCCATCCACTTGGGGAGCGTTGGGCTGGCATTTGCGGCACTCACAACCTCAGGCTTCCAATCTTTATGCCCTTACCACTATGCCACACTGCAAAAACCATCTAAAAAGGAGAAAAAAATGAATTAAATTAAGTGTATTTACCATTAATTTGAGTAGGTAAATAAGATAATTTGCCAATGGAATGAGTATTTTTAGTCTTAAAATAAGATAATAAGATAATTAGATAATATTCACTTTAAATAAGACAATGCAATTGTGTTTTCTTATTTTTAAAGTAAATTGTCTTCCATTGGCAAAGCAAAGTGTCTCAATTACCTCCTCAATTCAAGAAAAAATGCACTTATTGCAAGAAAAAATTACTTATTTAGATTTCAATTTTTTGCAGTGCACCACTCCCTCAGGACAATATATTATAAATCTCAGGACAGTATATAATTATCAAAAGTGATTACTTCTTATCAAAGTTTTTTAGTGAAGAAAAAAATAATTGAAATAACATTTTAGTTTCCAATTTGAAGGATTTGTGGTAAAATCATTTTGTGTGTGTTTTTAAGAGTCCATGCTTAGAGAGTAATCTCACTGTAAATCTGACTGTATCTCCTTTTCTATTAGGGTGGGGTTCAGGGTGGGTCAAAGTCAACTTTACCAGGTTTTATGAGATTTAATCTTTAACACTTAGCTTTTACTATTTTCATTGATTTATGTATTTGTTTATGTTTTGTAGCACTTTGAGATACCTCAAAAGTGCACTATAAATAATACTCATTATCATGATAATTACCTCCATATCCAAGGTTTAGAACCTCATCTTTCTTTTATGACCAGTAGCTCACGTTCATTTTAATCCTACGCTTTGCTGCTCTTATCAGTTGCACGTGCAATCTTTGTAGCTCACCACCAACACACCCACAAATCATGCTTGTGTTTGGCCAACACTATTTAGCTCTTCTTCATTGAATCTTTGAAGATCAGAACCAAAGTGTCTGGTGATACGCTGACCGTTGCCGACTGAGGGAGATGTAATAGTTTAAAACTGACCTCTCCATGGCCTTCAAAGAGTCGTTCATCCTCTCATGATAAACAGATATGGTTGATAAACAGATATAGTTGGGATGGTTGGTACAAGATTGAAGCTGTTCTTTTACTATCTGAATGTCAGGAGCTTCTGTGTCTCAGTGATAATCCTGGTGAACATCACTGTGCAATAGTTTTATGTTTTCTCCCAACTTCTATGAAAAATCAGGGCCGATACCAAACATTTATTAATGTATTAAACAGATATATGTCTGCTAATTACCCATACTATTTGACTATATATAAAAAAAAGACAGATGTTTCAACTGAATCTATCCCTGGAACGATTGCAGCACCTCTAAGGACAGTTGCAAAATGTCATCTCCATGCTACAGAGCCCCTCTGATGACATGATCAAAAAAATGTTTTAATTGTGGCCACGAAGTAGTATTTCGTGCA
>NW_015150953.1:138946-140230 GCF_000732505.1 Cyprinodon variegatus
TGATTGACCTCAGTTACCATGGCGACATTGGCCAAACACATCTGCATTAATTAGTTTGTCAGGTAATGAAAGACGGGAAACAAAGGAGGCGGCTGAAGTTCAGGAAGTAGAAGAGTAAAGCATAAAGCAGAGCAGCACGGCAAAAACAACTTATTACGTTATTCAGGAGATCCCAATATCAACTTTTTAAAGAAAAAAACTCTTTTTAAAAACTGATTTTTAAGTTTAAGTTTAAATGATTGATATTTATCAAAAATGTTCTAAAAACATTATAATAGAAAACAATAATAACAATATATATATCAGCTATCACAGAACATCATGAGCTACATGGAGATATTTTAGCATATCCTAACCATGTAAATGAAAACAATGATTCAATCTAAGTTGTTATATATTTATACAAACTACACAGTTCAACCAAAATACACCGCATGAACAAAAAACTAAATTGAAATCTAAAAAAAAAAAACTAAATTCTCCCACTTAATTTACAAGACTTCAGTCCTGGAAGGGTCCATCTGAGCATGTCCAGTATCAGTAAAGCATGTTTCTGGTTGGAGAGAAAAAGTTGCAACTGGCCAAATGATCTAGGCAGGCTGGCAAAGTGGGAGCTCTTAGGTATTAATGTAACCACAAAAAGAAAAAAAATCAGATTTTAGGTAAAGGCTAGCTGAAGAAAGAAGGTTTAAGAAAATAAATTAATGAATACAGAAAACAAAGTGTTAAAAAGAACTTAAATGACCAAAGAAGACTGATTTCAGCCTTCGCTTAAAAAAAAAAAAAGCTGCTTTAATGCACAGTAAAATGTCTCATAAAGGGATCCAGATCTAACATCTCTGTCCTGGAAGTTATGCAGAGAATAAAAACCTATCAGTTGATCCAGGGTCTCTATTTTCTTCTCCACATCCTTCAACTTCTTTAAAAAAATACTAAAAATGTCTCCACTTTTAAATTTCCTCTACATTGTTCCAAAAAGGATAAAAAAAACAAACAATCGTTTGGACTTTGTTTCCAAATTTGAAGATGTTTCTTTATCCAGGAAGCTTTTTCTATACAAAATTGAAACGGACGACGGGGTCAACCCCTTGGATGGGCTACTGTATAAGAGCCTGGAACTCAACGCTATTTGTGACATTTTGAAATGATAAAGCTTCCTGGATGGGAAGAGAAACGTGGATTGTTTTTTAATTTTTTTTGGAATGACTATGACCTGGATGACTGAGAATCTTCACCAGCATATTCCTCTTTATTGTTATTTGCAATGCTTAAGCATCAAAATTT
>NW_015150953.1:141570-143257 GCF_000732505.1 Cyprinodon variegatus
TTTTTTCTTTTTACATATTTTGTTAAAAGGCCAAATAAGGACTTCAAACCAAAAAAAAAAAGTAATTTTCTGTTTTATTTTATTCTTGGATCGAGCTTTAAAGGGTTAACTTAATTTTTAACACACGTTTCTAACTTTTTTCCTCTTTGAAGTGAGTCAAAGGATCGATTTACAGAAAAAACATAAAGCTGTTTATGTGCATTTCAAAGGGCGAAACACCAATTATGTAAATGCAGGTCATGCACATCAGATACAGGAATGTTCTCAGAGTTATCATGGCTCTAGAGCTATAAATGACTGTAAGCCGCTCCCTCCTTAACTCTCTGTAGAGTAGTGATGTCTAGAGAGATAATCAACAACCGAATCTGCAGATTATCGAATTAAAAACATCTTTATGTTTTTCTTATCTCCTTGTTTGATGAAATGTACCATACCATACAATGCTCTGTTATTTCTAAAACACTTTTTAAAATAACAAATTTAATTAAAGTGCTGAAAATAAAACTGAAAACAACAGTAAAATTAAACAGACAAGCAGTATACAGACAAACTAAAATAGAGATTGAGAGTTTAACTGTTAAAATTAAAATTATTAAAAATTTAAAGATTGAGAGTTTAACTGTTAAAATTAAAATTATTAAAAATTTAAAGTAATTAAGACATAGGATAAAACCACTAAGAGAATTAAAAGCAATTTAAAACCGACCCTAAAACAAACAGCCAACCAATTAAGGAATTTTAAGATGGGGTTAATGGGCTCAAAGCTTTTTGATCCAGTTAAAACTTGTGCTGCAGCGTTTTGCACAGCCTGCAGGAACCTGATAGATGCATCACTAATCCCATGATAATGCAAATTACAGTAATCCAGCCTAGAAGATACAAATTCATGCATCACTGTTTAAAAAAGGCAATAAATGGTTTTACTTCTGCCTCAAATGCAGATTAAATCCCAGTTTTGTAATAACAGGCTTAACATACTGAGCCACATAATCTATCTTGGAGGTGTCAGATGAACTCCCATAAACCATCACCTGTTTTTGGTCATTCAGATGTAAAACGTTTGAGGCCATCCAGGAATTTATATCATTGAGACACTGAAACAATGATTTTAAGGAGAAGCCATTGATTTTTTTAAGAGGAAGGTAAACCTAAGAGTCATCTGCATAACAGTGGAAGGAAGAAAACCCCATGTTTTCTGCAGATGGACCCATCGGGAAGGAGGTACAAGGAGAAAAGCAAAGGGCTAAAACTGACCCCTGTGGGACTCCATACCTGAGAGAAGCAGCACAGGACACATGTCACCCAATTCTACCAATAAAGTCCACTCTGCCAGATAGGACCTGAACCACTGCTTCAAACACGGAATGAAAACTTTATGGTCAACTGTGTCAAAGGTAGCAGTTAAATCCAGAAGCATAACAATAACATAGTCAACTGCCCCAGAGTCAACTGCCAAAGCAGATCGTAAAAAACCTTTAAAAGGGCTGTTTCAGTGCTGCGTAAAACTTTAAAACCAGATTGAAAAACCTCTAAAATAAAATGTTCTTTTAAAATGCCAGAAATCTCTTATAAACCACCTTTTCAAAAATGTTATAAATCAAAGGTAGTTTGGAAATAGGCCTGTAATTTTTAAAATATCAGGATCTAGACCAAGTTTGTTAAGAATTCAATCAATTCAGTTTATTTA
>NW_015150953.1:143267-145338 GCF_000732505.1 Cyprinodon variegatus
TATTTTAACCCCTTCCCAAAATTCCTTCGACGGAAGGTTTCAAGATGGATATGCGGAGCAAATCCATCTGGCGGAGTCAGGTTATAAAATAGGTGCAATCATGAGGGAACCTGTTTAGAAAATGGAGGAGGGGGAGCAATCATACGGAGAACCTGAGGGCTTTAGGTCAAAGACAGCAGAGCAGAGGGCCGCGGCGGACGAGTCATCAACAGAAAAGCTGAGCTTTCAAAGATGTTTCTGTTTCCACACAGAAATGGAGAAAATTCTCACAAATTTCCTGACAAATATCCAAACTTTCCATCCGTAGATCATGAATTCTGTGCTTCTAAATTGTGACATTTTTCCTGAATAATAGTAGAAAAGTGCTTTTTTTCTAGCATCTCTGACTTTTTTTTTTCCTGATATGAACTCCATTTGGATTTTAATATTTCATATCAGACCTTAAGTCTGTCCTTCTCCCACTTAGGCTCAGCTTTCCTAAGCTCTTCCAACAGCACAGGTTGATTCATTCAACTGGGGTTCAAATTTGACTTTTACTTTCCTGATCTTAAAGTTGGCCACAGAATATAAAACATTTCTTCAAGCTGAGGAGAACTGTGAGCTTAGCTCTTCACAGCTACAGTGTGAGGATTCAGGAGGGCTGCAGTCCTGGTTTCAATGATCAATGACCAGCAGTGGAAGGGTTAAAAACCCCAAATAGGAGCAAGAGGGTTAGGTTCGGAAAAAGAAAGAGAAATCTCAAATAAAACTTATAATTTGTCCAACCTACATCAACTTTACTGTTGAACTTTACTGTAAGATAAAACAAGAGCCAGAATGTTCACTATGAAAGATTTAAAGAGTTTAATCTGTGAGTTTATTTTATTTTTTGAACAGGGAAATAGAAGACAGGAAATAGCTATAATAATGTTTAGAAGAGCTGATTTGCATATCATGAAGGAAGCTTATTTCAGAACCAGAAAGCAGAACCTATTACCCATTTTCATACAGATGAGGCCTGCTGAGGTCCAGCTGAACATGTTCATCATCTGTACCAGTTTAGCTTGTTGATCCAACACTTGGCGGATCACAACTGAAATCAAATGTAAATCAGCCACATACCTACAAACAACACAGAGGTCGGGTTGAACAAAGGCGGACACGCTCATGTCAAACAAATCTCCCAGGTTCTGGTTTCTGTCTGCTTCCGTCTCGGTTGAAAGCGGTTCCAGTCTCTGTTTGAACCCGGTAAGCGGCTCTTCTGATCCAGATCCTGAGTGGCGGTCCAACAGGGAAGCGCTGAGTGAAGCGCCTTCTGACCCGCTCCGCCTCTGGCCCTTGGCAAACAGTGGAGCGATCTTTGGATCTGGATGGTGAGTCAGTATAGCAGTAGATACATGGGCTGTAAAACAACAATAAAGATGAAAGCAGCCAATCAGAGACAACCTTACAGTTATGGTCTGCAGAGCCAGGTGATCAGCAAACACACCCTGTGATGTGTGTTCACACTCCACCACTGCTGCTCATCAGACATGACCGATCATCACGGCGTTGGACAGATTTGGGCGCCAAAACAGACCAAAATCAGTTTAAAGGAGCATAAAGGAACCAGAGATGGTTCCTTCCTCTATAGAACATAATACGCCGTCACATGGTCAAGATAAAAAAAATAGAACAGATCCTTCGTTAGGAAGAAATATGACATTTAATGGAGCTTGAGATTGTTATACAGACACAGTCATAAAAAAAATGTCTTATTTATCAGTTCTACTTGGTATAAAGATATACGTATTATACAGATGTTGCGATCACTGAGTCTGGGAGCGGCCATTATAGTAAAATATAGTAGCCCCTCCCTCCTGCCATCTTCTGGCAGTGACGTCACGGTGCGGTTAGCCTAGCGCCATTCTCCGCGCTTTACAAGCAAAATCCATGGAAACTACTCATTATTTTGTACCTTAAACTAATATCTTCGTGATGATTTACTGAAGTTAGCATTAATTAGTAAAAAAATTAAAACAATTATTTTCGTTGTGATCACTAAGTTTGGGAGCGGCCATTTTTGCCCAAATATAGTAACCCCTCCCTCCTG
>NW_015150953.1:147121-153188 GCF_000732505.1 Cyprinodon variegatus
TCTAATTCTGAAATCCTGTGTTTGGGTTGTTATAGATACTGCAACATGTAGCTATATCTATCTATCCATGGGCGGTTCTAGACGGGGGCGTACGGGGGCCAGGGCCCCTGTAGCTAATGTCCTGGCCCCTGTTATGGCCCCTGTACTGAAAACATAATACTCAAAGAAATTCTAAAGATGGTATGCCCTGCAACTGGCATGGTTACTGATAGTTCCTTTGGATCTATTTCATTTTTTTCTTTACAAATTATAACTATTTTAAAAACAATCAGGTGATAGCTTTAGTGGTATTGAGATATGATCCCAGTTTTCATCTGATAAATGTTTTTTTCAAAACAAATTAATAACATAGTCAAATCTTTTACAGCTGAATTTAACAGTTTTTCTTAAATTCTAATTCAGATTTTACAGACTGTAATTTCAACTTAAATTAAGTCATAAATATGTAAAATTCCCAAATTCTGAATGTATATTCACCTAAAAAGACGTTTAGAATTTTAATGAAACTTAATTGAATAAAAGTCTCACTTCATACAGCTATCCTGTTTTTTATTTCATGCTTTTCTGGGCCCCCATGAAAACACGCTGACCCCCTCCTGGCCCCCCTGGTACATTTGGTCTAGAACCGCCACTGTATCTATCTATTCCATCCATCCATCCATATAGGCTAATGATCGTTCACGCTCTCTGTAGTTCCCCTGTGGCGCGAGCACAGGGCGGCTGTTACGCGCCTTTAGCGAGCATGCGCGTTTCCTGTCGCCTGCGCAATGAATCGACCGCCGCACTGTGCGGAGATGTCTGGCAAGCCAAGAAGGCCACTTTTCGCATTGAATTATCGCGTTAAGATTGAAATTAACCCGCAAAAAACGCGCGTTCTCCCGAGATTTCGCCACTTTTTACGCCGTCTTTTACCAACAAGCGCCGCCTTATATGCGCGTCATGATAGTACCACAAGACGCACGTTAAAAAAAACGTGCATTGTGTCGGTATGTATGGAAGGCCGACTGGTTTAAAAACTCGCAAATTTTCACGCGCAAACAACACGTGGTTAACACGTTGTTTGCTCGTTGTTTACGCACTCTCAACGTGTTAACTATGTGTGGCCGATTAAAAGGTGAAGACAACGCGTTGACAACGTGTAAACAACGCGTTAATCACGTGTTGTTTGCGCGTGAAAATGTGCGTGTTTTTAAACCAGTCGGCCTTCCATATCACGACGCGCACACAAGTCCTCTCATGAAAAAAGGTTAATTGTGCGACCTGAGTAACGTGCAGTAGCTAACGGGGTGTCGGCAATTGTAACTGCGTTATAGTTACAGTAAGAGTAATAATTTTGATTACTCGTTACTAAAAAAGGTAGCAGCGTTAGTAACGCCGTTACTCCCATCACTGCATATAAACCACTCTCCATGAATATTTTAAAGATGTTAAGTGTGCAGATTCAATAACCAGAGGCCTCCCCAATGTAAGTTCATGCTCATCTGACCTCTTGGCTTGTTCTTTATGCTTATGGACCTTTGGTTCTTATGTCATTTCAGGCTAGTCTGATCTGGTCTCAGAAGTACATAGAAACTAGTCAGTAAAGTTATATAGGTTTTTTTTTTAAATCAAATTTCTTTAAATATTTTTGAATAAATGTAAAAAAAAGCTGTTGCAAATGTCTGTTTTCAACTATAAACAGCGGCGGCTGGTGGAGTTTCTTCCAGGGGGGGTATAAATACAAAATAGACGTATACCAAAAACCAATCCAACGTCTACTAAGTTATTAAACCAGTATATAAATATGAGTGTCATCAACAAAAAACATTAAAAAAACACTTTATAAAAACAAAACATAATTCTATGTACAGGTTTACTTTTTGTACATAAATTCTGCCCTTCCGAGGCTTTGTGAAGGTAAATCTTTGCATGGTCCAATATTGTTTATTCATATAAACAATAGTCATACGTTGCATGCATATAGGCCTACGCTTTTATTCATCCTCTGCACTGCACATATTTATTTATCCACCTTAATTTGATCTTTTTAATATATTTTATGTGTTTCTATGTGTGAACGTGTGTGTGAAAGGTGTACTACTACTGCAAAAAAATTGCCCATGCTGGGACAAATAAAAGCTGCTGAACTGAACTGAGATTGTTTATGCTTCTTTGTCTTTTCTAAAAAAGTACTTTAAATCAGTCCTGCTTGTTTTTATCTATGCTGGATCAGTTCCTGATGTTTGAAAAAGGAGGCAGGTAAAGCAGAATAAAGCCTCAGCCTCGCTACAGGCAGTTAGCCAAGCTTTAAAGCTAAACCAGGTCCTGGGAAAAGACTGAGTGAACCGTCTGCATCTGTTTTTGGACTGCTGATTAAATTTGATATTCTGCTGATCAGGTACAAATGTTTTCACCTCCCGCTTCTCTTGTTAAGTTTGCTTTAAGGGACTTCACTTCTGCGACTCAACCTGTCAATCAGCCAACCACGACTGTGGCGACAGTTCCTGTCACGTCAGAGCTCCCCTATTTGCTGAGTTCAAATTCAGCAGCTGGGTCCAGATTCGTCGCTTGATTACGTCATAGCGCCCCGTCGAGGTCTGTTCGGATTGCAAGACTCCTTGTTATGCAGCAGCAAATGCATCCTTCTTTTTGCCTGCTTTGAAGGATGTGTCTGGTGTATCCTACGTAGCCTTTGGTATTCCGTGATTCATTGCCAAGTCCAAGCAAGCTGGCTGCTTCGTGTTCCATGCAGTTCACTACATCATACAGTCAAATTGATTCAAAGTTTATTATCTAAGGAAAACCATCTGATTACATCAACTCATTGAAGGCAATCCCTGACACCAAGCATGCTTGTAGCGACAGTGGGGAGGAAAAACTCCCTTTTAACAGGAAGAAACCTCCAACCTGGTTTCAAACACTACAGATCTATGTCAGCAGATCTAGATTAGTTTTCTTTCTTTTAAATAAAAAAAACTTTACCTCAAGCAGAAACTTTGTGGGATTTTTTTCAGTGCTTGTGGGACATGCAGTAAAATAATCCTTTTGCTCTTTAAGAACAATAATTGTTACATATCAAATAAAAATAAATCATGTAAGATTAACTAAATATTTAATGAATACCTGTTAAAATATCTGAAAACGGTGGGGCTGAAAAACAATTACACTAATTTAATCATTTAAAAATTTCACATTGAGTAATGATTAGTTCAGAAATGTGTTTTTCCTTAATTATATTATAAATAGCTTGCAAAATACAATTTTTTTGTTTTTAGGATTTTTATGGAAGACTAATTGAAAAATTATATCCTAACCTCAGTATTAGTCCAAGATATCACTGCTAAATAAACTGGCTGTTTCCAGATAAGTTATGGGGAGAGAGTTGCGTGGAAGGAAAGTGTGGTAAAAAAAGATGCATACATGAATTTCTTAATTTTCAAAACACAATATGTTTCTAAATACACTAAATTTCAACTTATAGAGACCTGATGTATGGTAGCTTTGTCTGGTAAAGAGTGGGCTGATTGGAATCCAGCCTGAACTGGTTTTAGATGTAAATTTAGCCTTTTTCCTCTTGTAAAGCGTTGGAAAAACGATACTTATGATACAAATGTGAGGCAAAAAGAACAGAGATTTACACAAATGTCTTAAATACTTTATACAAAACGTTTAACCGGAAAGCTTACATGGTGAGACAAATATCGATAGAAGAGAGATTCCAAAGAGAAACGCTGTGCTTAATGAGTACTGACTGATCTTATGCCTCAAAAGTTAGAAATTAATATGCAATAATTACAAAAACAAAACGAGTGAACAGTTGAATTGGCACAAGGAAAGTGTGTTCCACAAGAAAAACATTTGTTTTCATTCACCAAAAACATTGAGTCCTTCAGATAGAAGAAAGAAGAGGCTGAATCCGTTATTTTAAGGAAGAAGAGACAGTTTTTATCCATCAAAAGGCTGCTGCACTGGAAAAAAACAAAATCTAGGTAAGTAATTTCTTCTTAAAATTAGTGCATTTGTTCTTGAATTGAGGAGATAAAAGAGACATTTTGCCAATGGAACAAGACAATTTACATTTAAAATAAGAAAATACAATTGCATTGTCTTATTTCAAGTGCATATTATCTAATTATCTTATTTAAAGAGTAAAAATACTCATTCCAGGGTAAATACACTTAATTTAAGACATTTTTACTCATTTTTAGATTTTGCAGTGTGTCACTTCAAGAAGCAAAGAAACATCCAGAAAAATCACTTTAAAACATAAAAGGAGCATTTAAGACTAAATAAATAAAACGGGAAATGAGACCCAAACGGACAGATTTCCACAAAAACCCAGATTACATCCAATTACTGGAATAAAAAATACAAAACATTCAGGAAATTCAACTAATTTGACATCAATCTGGGGAAATTCATTTAAGATTATTAAGAAATTAAGAATAAACATTAAATAATAAATAAAAAATAGTTTTTTTTTAATTAAGGCAATTAAGAGAGAAATAAATGGGCAAGGGGGTGAAATGTAAACTATATAGTATTTTTAAACAGATGAATGTAAATAACTTTACTCAGGTCCGGTTGTGCAATTTAATCTGTAACAAAACTGCAGCTTTTTCCCCAGAGCCGCTGTGCAAACGGGGTCCAAACATGAGAGGAAAAAAGTAAAAAAAACAAATCATTTCCCAGCAGAAATCAAAGTCTTCTAAAAGGAAATAAATAGATATAAAAAATAAATAAAATGGCGGCAGTGTAAAACAGGAAACATGAGGCCACGGGGCCTGAAACAAAAATGTCCAAACAGGACGAAGACAGATTTAATCCAAGGCACACATTTAGCCGCTCAGACTGTCATAATCTGTTTTAATCTGCTAAAATAAGCGAAATGATTGATGAGGATGTAAAACCTTCAGCTTCCAGTTATTAAAAACAGGGATTTTCTTTCTGTTTTCAGCCAGAGGAGCTGCAGAAAGATCAACATTCACAGCTTTCAGAGCGAAAGGCTTGAACCTCAGGGAGGGTGGGGTGGGGGGTTATTGCACAAGAACACTTGGGGTGGATGGGGTGTCATTTGGCCCTGTGACGTGCTGCGTCCCATCAGCTGACGAAGACGAGGGTTAGGAGGTGAAGAACACTCTCATCTTCCCTCCTCCGCCGACCGCGTCTCCGACTTGAGCCGAACGAACTCCTTCGCCACGTCGTCGTTGGAGCGCTGGGAGAGGATCCGCATGGCGGTGAGGCCCGTGTCGTCCATGTAGATGCGCTGCCCCAGGGGGCACCAGCAGGCACAGTTTCCCTTCTCCATGATGTCCCTCAGCTGAACCACGGCCAGGCCCACCACGCTGTCCGCGCGGCCGAAGCAGTAGTCTTTGACGCAGGCTTGAACCTCGTAGCACTCGAAGCCGTCCTGGTTCCCCAGAACGCTGCGGAGGAAGAACAGAAGCAAAAGGTTTAAGAGTTTATGGCTGTTCAAAAAATTAAAAAATAAAATCCCTCACACTGTTTATTTTATGGAGTAGGGCTGAAACTAATTATTTTGTGAATCGGTTAATCTGTCGATTATTTTTTTAGATTAATCTATTAATAATCTCATAACCAAAAGTTCTTTAAAGAAGTCTTTTTATGACATTAAACCAGGTGAAACTTCAACTTTTCCAATTGAGGAGTTCTGGATAGAGAATATTGACAGATGAAAAGTTTTTTTCCTTCTTAAAGTGATAAGGAAATGGCTGTTCCAACCGTTGCATTTCCAAAATTACACGACTGAATAAAGTGAATGTGATTGGTCGTTTAATAAGGGGGCGGGATTGTTGTAGCGGAAGGTTCGTAAGCTATTTGGTTGTGGCCGGTGTCTTGGAAGCATCTTGCTAACCAGTTAGCAACTTAGTGCTAGTAGGTTCCCAATGGGAAATTCCATTGGGACCAAGTAGCACTAAATTGCTAACCAGTTAGCAACTTAGTGCTAGTAGGTTCCCAATGGGAAATTCCATTGGGACCAAGTAGCACTAAATTGCTAACCAGTTAGCAACTTAGTGCTAGTAGGTTCCCAATGGGAAATTCCATTGGGACCAAGTAGCACTAAATT
>NW_015150953.1:154921-155872 GCF_000732505.1 Cyprinodon variegatus
TATATCAATTGTCATCTGTCAATCAAATTTTTTCCGTCATATCATCTTGATTCATATGTCGCAGCTAATATACGCAACGGTTGAAATCAGAATCCTTTCCTTTCCCACAGACGTCCATCCCCGTGAACACTGGGATGAAACTCAGTGGGAAAGGAAATGATTCTGATTTCAACCGTTGCGTATATTAGCTGCGACATATGAATCAAGATGCTATGACGGAAAAAATTTGATTGACAGATGAGCATTGATATATGATTGGCCGAATTTAGGTGTACAGGCTGACATATAACTAACTGGCCTGCATAAAATAACGGAAAAAAAACCCACAGGATATTTTTTTTTTAAACAGAAATTTTCTAAATTTTGGGACAATATCGTCTGATAAAGAGTACATTTATATACACGTTTAAACCAGAATGATTTGACATTTAAATATGATTTCCCTACAACTTTAAATGCAAAATGTTTACATATTTTTTTTTTACAATTTTGATATAATTAATGCTCTAAGTGGTTCGCTCTTTCAGTTAAAGGCATATTTTAGAATCTCTATACTCCAGTTACTGATTAATAGATTACTAAATTAGTTGATTATTTCAGTAATCAATTAATCCGATAAATTGTTTTTAAGTCCTAATATGGAGTGAATTTTATTCCATTATTGTTGAAAGGAAAAAAACATGTTGAAATGAGAAAAAAAAGAATCAAGAAATGAAATATACCTTTTAAATATATTCTAATTTGTATAAATATTGTTTTCTATTTTTTCAGATTGAGTTTTACAAAAAGTTTTTTCCAAATCACATTCTCTACATCTCTGTGGGTCAACTTTCCTCTGTTTATAGTTACAGTTTTATATATTTTGCATTTTTCTGCTCAGGTCAGAAATGGCAAAAGTACTCACTTTCCGTACTTGAGTAAAAAGTACAGATACTTGTGTTAAAAAATACT
>NW_015150953.1:157203-158694 GCF_000732505.1 Cyprinodon variegatus
GTCTGAGAGTCGCTGTAGACGAAGATAAAAACATGTTTGGTTTTAAACTTACAAGTGGAAGGTTTCGTTGTATTTGGGAGACCAGCTGTTGTTCTTGGATTTGGTCTGAAATTTGCGTTTCTTGTCGCTGAGATGAGGCCCGATCATGGTGACTTCCACGAACGGTCTGAACATACCGGACGTCTGCCACTTCAAATCGCTGGCTCCTATGACTGCGAGAGTACGAAACAAAACAAATATTAAAAAATAAAACAGAAAAAACACGCTTTTTTTCTTTTATTTTTAATTATTAAGAGAAGAAAACTTTCTAGCTGACCTTTCAGTGTAACTTTCCGCTCTCCACTCTTTGGATGGGTGTAGAGCTCAATCTGCAGGGACACCTCCCCGATGGGTTTATCCACGCCTGAGCCTGGATTAAAAAACAGCAACAGATATATGGACCCAGATAAAAACAGTCATCATACAGAGGCATGCGACACCAATACGGGGAGGTGGGGGAGGTTCACCGACAATAGTTTCACCAAACAGAAACCAAATGTTCAAAGGAAGTCAAAACGATGAGGGAGAGGTGGACTGACATTGATTTGATGGAGACCTACCCCTGTTGGGCTGCGTTTTCTCATTAGGAGTTAGCCTAATACCCTTCCCATTGTGCACTGGCACAGAGGCAGCACAGGAGACAAAAACAAGACAGCAACAGCATGTAAACAACCTGCAGCGCTGCTCCAGAACGTTGAGGAACAACGGAATAGAAAGGAGGAAACTGGAAACAGGAGCGCATGTGTTCTGCTGTAAGGCGGCGTTGGAGGCTACCTTGTGAATGCTGCGTGGTCACAAAGGTTTTGATGAGGGTGTCAGTGGTCTGGGTGTAGAGAGACAGAGCGTGGCGGAGAGAGGAAAGCTCGGCGCTCTTCTCCAGGAAGGCCTTCTTCAGTCCGTTCCCTCCGGCGTGGAAGTATTGCTGCAGAGAAAACGGAAGATTAGACGGCGAAAGAATGAATGTCTAGAGGAGCAACGAGTTCAGCTGAATCCAGAGGAGAATCCAAAATACCGTATTTTCACAACCATAAGGCCGTACTAAAAGGCGCAGTTTCAGTTATGTGTGCCATTACTGTATTTAACACACACATAAGGCGCACTGGATTACAGGGCGCGGGTTTAATTTACCGGTACATGTCCTCTACTACTTTAAATACCTCTACTGCGTATTTAAAAATAGAGCGGGAGCAAAAGTGAGTATAATTGTGCTTTATTCATGTATTTATTACAAAGTATTAATAAAACCCATTGAAATCATCATCCTCTGTTTCTGAATTTAACAGCTGCGCTAAATCAGACATGCTAATTTCCCCTTCTTCGCTGTCAGAGTCACTTTCCGTGCCGTGCGGCTACTCGGAAATGATGCCGGCTTTTGCGAAAGCTCGAACAGCAGTGCCAGCAGACACGTTAGTCCAAGCATCTACAATCCATCCGCTAACGGTGGCGTAACTT
>NW_015150953.1:161676-163629 GCF_000732505.1 Cyprinodon variegatus
GCCGCACATTTTGAGGGAAAAAAAAAGACTTTTATATACGCTTTGTAGTTGCGAAAATACGGTACTCAAAACGAGTTAAAATCTGAAGATTATAATTCAGTTTGATCTAAAGCGACATGAATAGTTGATATTTAAGCAAAATTTCTGTGATTTTTATTTTCTGTTCATTTTTTATTTTCAGGCTACGTTCAAACTGCAGGCCTTAATGATCAATTTTTTTTTTTGTTGCTGTTCAAATTTCCAGATATATGCGACTTGTATGTGATCTCCTGTGTGAACTGAATTCAAACAACTGACAGTAGAGGTCGCAATGACTTCATAAGCGAGCGTTCTCCGAGTTTACGAAAGTAAACATGGATGGTAGCGCTAGAGCGCATCTAGGGATCTTTCCCAAACTAATCTTTTCAAGATGGTTAACCATAAATACTGCTCTCTGCATCATCGTCCACCATGGTTGTTGTTTTTCGTCCCTCTTTTGTGTAGGAAGACACAGAATAGTGACGTTTATTGAGTAATAATGGCGTTCAGGTCGGATAAATGCAACCTGCCCGTTCAGATACAGGTTGCATTTGAAAAAAATCTAATTCATATCGGATTTAGGACCACATGGCCAAGTGTTCTGGGTCACATTGGAAAAAAAATCAGATCTATGTTGTTCAGACGGTCATGAAAAGATCAGATACAGGTTGCATATGGACAAAAAAAGAAATCGGATCTGGGTGCAGTGTGAATGTAGCCTCAGTTTAAACTTTTCCAAACATTTATTTTTTTTATTCTGTTTTTTTACATTTCAACTTTAAAGACTTTAAATTTAGTTTGAATTAAGAAGAAATTATCTATCTCTTTATTTGATTACTGATGCTGATCGTCATGGTAACACACCAAAACAGTACAGCTAAACTGAAAAGATTAGGAATCAGATAGAATTTCTAAAATGTCTATATTGTTTTCCTCGTTAAGCACCAAATATATATAAAAACACTTTTTAAAAGAAGAAATATAAAAAACTTCCTGTATGAGGGTCATTTATGTTTAACATTTTTTTTATTTTAGCTCATTATTCCTCACTATTCAGCTTATTATTTAATGTATTTGATTCATTCATTAGAGAAACAGAAAGAAACAATTTAACACAAAAGGAGAACAATGAAGAAGTTATTTTATTGTTTGCTACCTTTAACTAAAATGGTTAAAACAGGCTCTGCAACCTGTGGCTGTTTAGATGCTCTACAAAAACTCTTTATAGAGGTTAAAATATTTAAGAACTAAACAACAGTTTAGGATAACATCCAATTCCAGTCTTAGAAGCTTCTGATTTTCTGAAGAATATTTTAACCGAAATTTAAAAATAGAAATAAAAGAATCAGAATCTTTTCAGCTCAGAAAGTATGTTATTTTTTTTTAACAAATAGAATTTTAAAAGAGAATTTGCTTAACTTTTTATTTTTTCTTTATCATAATGCATTCATTTGAGTTTTTTTGCTGCACCAGAAGATGGAAGGTACGACGGTCAGGTCATTAATGTTGAGCTGGAGAGAAATATCAGCTGTGCTGCTGCCATCAACACCTTTGTTTATAGATGTTGGAGAGCAGCCTGTTTTTCCAGTGTAGTCCTGTTTCTCTCACTGTGACTGCCTGGATGTTTTCTCTTCATCCTCTGACGTAGGAGTTGGCTCGGAGCTCGTCTGCCTGGCTGTGTGTTTCCTGACCCGGGCCGCCTTTTACAGCTGCTTTTTCTATCTCTGCTTCTGTCTCCTTGAACCCCAGTCGGCCTCGGCAGATGGCCGCTCACACTGAGCCTGGATCTGCTGGAGGTTTCTTCCTGTTAAAAGGGAGTTTTTCCTCTCCACTGTCGCTACAAGCATGCTTAGTGTGAGGGATTGCTGAAGAGTCAATGAGTCGACACAATCAACTGGTTTTCCTTAGATAGAAAACTTTGTATCAATTTGACTG
>NW_015150953.1:166593-169730 GCF_000732505.1 Cyprinodon variegatus
GTGTGATGTTGGCGTACCTGTTCCCAAACGTGCTGCTGAGGTCGTCCAGAACGTTGTTGAGCCTCACCTGAAGGTCGCTCAGCAGGTCGCTGGCCTCCGTGTCCATCTGGTGGAGAAAAGAAAACCTTCTAGATCAAATCATGACATCTGTGTGTTTGTAGAGAAACAGAAAGGGAGGTAAAACTGAACCATGTTGGCATTTCTGTTTTGAGAAGCTGGAACTGGATGAAAGCTGCAGATGAAAAAGTTTGGATTTCCTCCTTAAGCAGGACGAGGATTTCCATTAGGTTACATTATGAAACATTTCTTTATTCAAGACTTGAACCACTCGGGACTAACTGCAGAACCCAACATAACGCAATAAACTGTAAGAAATTAAAGTTTAAAGGTATAAAAGAGGATTTTCTTTTATTCGGGTGGATCATCAAAATAATTGGTCCTCCTAATTGTCAGTTATTCTGGTGATATGTTTACATAAGGCCATCCTGCGTGCTCGTCACCATTTTTACTTGGTGGGTCTGACATAGTGGAAAAATTGCAAATCTTCTTTTGGAAAGTAAGCTCGTATGAGTGATGCAAACAGAAACGTTTAAACAGAGCGTGCACTAGGAGAAATGGGCTCGTGCACGCTCTCGCACGTGTTCAATATTAGGCGTTCTCTCTCTGGAGCGGGTACAGGGTTGTGCATGTGCATTTTTTTTTAAGTGTAGAGGACGGGTCTTTTCAAAAATTCACGTAAACCCTCCACTATAACTTTAACAGTTGATTTTACTGTGTGACTGACTTCAAAAGTTCTGTGACATGCTTAAAAAGAAAAAAAAAAAAAAAGACTCAAAGTGGGTCATTTGTTCAATTCATTTCTAGACAAACTGGGAGTTGTTTGTATTTCCTCAGATTCCCTTTAGGAGGGAGTGTTTTCAGCTCTTTCTTAACGGGGCCGCCTTTGTCCAGGCTACCGTCACCGGGTGAAGCTCAGTCGCTCCGTCCCCCGCCGGCTCCCTGCCCCCGTCCGCCGGGGTTCCCGGACCAGCCCCGGAGCTGACGGCTCAGTTCAGGCTCAGAGTGCCCGGTGTGTTTCGACCACGTGCTGCACTGTAGTCGACCAAAATCCCAGATGATTTTGAAATTGCACCCTGGACATTTTTTAGGTATGAAAAGTAGGACATGTCCGGTAGAAAGGTGACGTCTGGTCACCCTACCACATCAACAATTTGAATGTTTCAGTGAGTGAGTGCTTGTTGCTATGATGCGTCTTTGTTCAGCAGTTTTGCTCGTTATAAACCAACCAATCAGCGCACAGCTCATTTAAATATTCATGAGCATACCATAAAAGGAAGAAAACCTGTCCTAGGGTTATTCTAGGGCTTATAACCAGCCTTGCATTAGGGCTCATAGAACAGCAAATAGGCCATTTTCAGCCCAACCAATGTTACACACCCTATTCAGACCTTAAGGACCAGCACCAAATATCCTATATAATCATTCTGTGCCCCCTTTAAAACTCATTACCCTGCAGGTTTATGATGCTTTCGCACACCTGAATCATCAGGTTGAAAAGACACAGCTGTAGCATTGTTGTGCATGAACACATACAATGAACGGCGTTAACTGAAGACATTCATATTTTTACTGAACGGGTAACTGAAGGCATCGGTTTTGAAGTAATAAACGTGAACAAGAGCGATGTCCTTTCTAGAGATAATGAACGACACACACAGCTCACATTTGCGTTCAATTGATAACTACATTTTTTTTAACGTCAGGTTTTACGGCACTTATTACAGCAAACAGCATGACAGATCAGCCTGTCTACTGCTAATACTAGTTTGCGCAATTAATACTCATCTGCTGGTATTTCTGATGCCAGTTTTGCAGAGTGTATTGTTCAAATAAAGGCTTACCTGCACATCCAATAAACCTTGACTGCATCCAGCATTTTCCATGTCTTTCTATATATTATGTTTGCACATTTAAAGGGTGAAATAAGAGGTTACTATTGTGTAGGATTGTGGCTTCATTTACCGAATTAACTTGAGCTAATTAATTTATAGGTAGGTGAGCTTAGTTAATATTTAGAAAAAGTTTACTGTTAACGTGAGCTGGTTCATTTTCATCTGTGTGAACTGAACTTTGAGCTCGTTCTTTTTAACTATGAACTGGCACAACATTGGCCTTAGGGAAAATAGCAAACATTGAGGATAAGGTTGTCTGGTTGGATGAAAAAACTAAGTAAAAACTACTTGTGAGCTGGAATGCAATTGACCCAAAGCACAACATGGGTGTAAACAAACCAAAACAAAAACATTCCCATGGAGGAATTTGGTGAGACAACNAAAAACATTCCCATGGAGGAATTTGGTGAGACAACCGGTCAGAGTTGGTGGGATAATAAATGGAGCTAAATCCAAAATGATCCTGGAAGAGAAGCTGTTAGCAATTACAGACAAATATAGACTGAAGGGTTAGATTAAAGCATTAATGTCTTAGAACGGCCTAGTCAAAGTCCAGACTTCAAAGAAAATGTTGCAACAATAAAACCTGATGTGATCATGACCTGTTTTGCAGTGAAGAAAGAGCAACAATTTCAGTCTCTAGATGTGCGACTGTAACTGCAGCAAAAGGTGGGGGCAATTAAAAAAAAAAGGAAAATCTCACTCATTTTTTTAAAAGTTTTTTTAAATAAAAAATGAAAACCATGAATCTTCTTCATAGTCTTAATATGCAACATTAACTACACTACATGAGGTAGGTTTGAGGATGTAACAGGATGAGTTTTACTTCTGTGAACCACAGTGAATTAACATCATAATATGAATGTTTCAGTAAAGCTACTGTAACATTCATAAACTCACCTTTTGATCCTCAAATGCTTTTTCTCTCTTTTGTGGCACAGGAAATGAGAGGTAAAACAAGAAATTCCTGATAAAATGCTCTGTTTTCAACTTTAACTCATATAAAGTGTGAATAGAATAATAAAGGTGGATGCTTTATGCCCATGCCTACCTCTTCAAAGAGTTCATCCATCTTTGTGTTTGAAAGGTTTTAGAGATATAAAAAGAAACAACATAGAGGCTGTATAATCCAATGATTTCTGGATATTTTTCACAGTTTTTTTTAAATTCAAATTTACAACATTA
>NW_015150953.1:170447-172469 GCF_000732505.1 Cyprinodon variegatus
ACTTTAATCCTGCATTGTTACCACTTTAATCCTGCATGGTTAACACTTTAATCCTGCATTGTTACCACTTTAATCCTGCATTGTTACCACTTTAATCCTGCATTGTTAACACTTTAATCCTGTATTGTTACCACTTTAATCCTGTATTGTTACCACTTTAATCCTGCATGGTTAACACTTTAATCCTGCATGGTTAACACTTTAATCCTGCATTGTTACCACTTTAATCCTGTATTGTTACCACTTTAATCCTGCATGGTTAACACTTTAATCCTGCATGGTTAACACTTTAATCCTGTATTACGTTTATATTCTCATAATAGCATTAATTTAACATAGTAATCCGACAACATCTTGTATTTTTATTACTTTAGTCTCGTAATGTCAAAAGTATTTTTTAAATATTGTTCTCTTTCATTTCTGGTTACAACTTTTTGCTTGTAATATTAGAATTTCATCCTCGCAAGATTTTATTTGCATAGTTTTTGTCTTATGTTATACATATTTATTCTTGCAATATCAAAACACTATCAAAACTCTCCTAATCTTACAATTTAGTTTTATAATATTATGACTTAATTCTCATAATCTTACAACTTTAATACCGTAGACCTAATATTATGACTTTAATCTCTTACTATTGTGACTTTATTCTCCTAATATTACAATTTTATTTTTGTAAATTAAAACAATATCATTCCACTAGTATGGTCCTAATTCTCAGTTGTAATAATTAAGCTATTTCAAGTGAATAAATCTCAAAAATTAAATAACATTTAATGCTAACACCCACCTCATCCTTCTCAGCCTATTGCAAACGATGAAAAAGAAAAAAAAGGAGATTAAATGCAAATCACAAGAGTGACGACTGAAGGGGGAGTGAAAAAAAACAGAAAATTAAGGGAAATGCTGCTAAACTAGAGGAGATCCTCACAGATGGGAATAAAACCAATCAGACACAAGAAAAACTCCACCATGTAAGAAGTTTAGGATTGGTTTAAGTTTTGCTCAGAAGATGCTGGAGGTGAGAACGTTTAGGGAAACGATTCGGAGAATGAAGGATGAGAAAAACCACTTCGAACTGCAACAAACCTCCATTTTCTCCCCTTCCTCTATTAAATCCTCCTCTTCTTCATTCTCTTCAAACTAAGAGTTGCAGTGAAGAAACAACACAGCACAAATGTTTGATTTTGTATGATTAGCTAGAAATGACATCAACACAATCTGATATGCAGTCATGTTTTAGACAACATGGTTGCATATGTGGAGGACTTGCCTGCCAGTCTAGGGCACTGATCTTCAGCTAGGAAAGCAGAGAAAAGGTAAGAAAGCCGTTCTCTATCTTCTGCCAGAAAAGGCATCTTTCCGTTTACAATTTTATCAAAGTAAATTTAGCTTCTAGACCCTCCTCGGACTTTTGCCTGACAAAACTACTAACACTTTTATTAGTACTTTGGATATACAGCTACTTTATGAAACTATGTAACAAAAAGATGCAAAAATAAAATAAATATATGGATCTCCAGGTTAGATTATCCCCATTTCTTAAATGGTTAAATCTTTATCCTGCACTGGAAATGCTTGCTCTCCAATGAGCTTATTAAAACAGCCAATCACCTCTTCCATCCTCTACCTCACACAAAAGCCTCACAAACAAAGGTCTGAATAAAACTGAATAAAGTATTATCAGACAAAAAAGAGCTCCTTTTACTTAGTTTTACATCCATAAATCAAAATAATTATTTTTGGGAGTTTTAATAAAAAGTAAATTAAAACAAGGACATTTAATTTAGATTGTAAAATCTTACTACCGTAAATCCTCTAATATAGGACTGGGCCTTTTTTTTTTAATCGGGTTCATCTTGTTCCAGGCCATTATTGGAAGGAGGCCAGAATTAGAGGCAGGCCTCAATTTCTAATTGATGAAACAGACTATTATTGGAATCAATAAAAATGTGATTTTGTGTGTCTTTGAACCTATAAAATACTAGGTTCATATTTTGACAAAGTACAGTTACCATA
>NW_015150953.1:173851-178533 GCF_000732505.1 Cyprinodon variegatus
AAAAAAAAAAAAAAACAATTAGTGTTAAGGTCGTCCCAATCAGAAAAGCGCCCTGGGCGGATAGCCATATCAACCCTTCAGGCTCAAAAGGCTAATCAATTAGGGTTTTGTCACCTAAAATGAACAACATTTGAGCTAATTCTTCACTAAATAAACGAAATTCAAAGACTTTTAGGTTTTGTTTGCACTTTTGTAAACAAATAAAGCTAGATGGAAAACCTTTAACATTAAAACAGTAACAAGTTACAGTTAACTCACTGAGGCTGATTAATCTGACAGTCAGAAAATATGCCTCCATGTGCATCAGCCAAAAAACATAAATCACATGAATCTATCTGAATGCTCGAACAAATAGAAGCCTGTAAACAGCATCGCCCGAGCTGCAATGAGTTTATAGGAGGTGTGAATCATCAGATCATCGGACCGCTGATGGCAGGGTCCCTAAATTGAATTCTGATTACGGCCCCACAGAGGTTTAGCCCCGCCTTTAGTCTGCTAGGATAGAAACAATGACTTTATTACTGTTGTTAAAGTATTCTCTGGTTCTAAATGTGCAAATAATCAGATGGAACTGATCGTGTCTGTAGCCACTATGCTAGCTGCTGGTTTCTACAATAGCAGCGATTAAAGGTGACTAGCCACACAAGCAAAGCAGCGACATTTCAGCAGAAAAAAAGCAGAATCTAATAAAATAAACTACAATGCAACTAACACTACTGCTCCATCTGGGATGAACTCTACAGGCTAACTACTAACGGCTCATCAAACGCCAAATTTCACACGACCCACCGCAGGTTTTGTTTCCTCATCCTTTGTAACAACAAGCTGTTTAAAGCAAAGGCAAACAGAAGAGATCAATGCAGACGTGCTTTAACTGAGTGAAAATTTGCCTTAAAGGGACTGTGGTTGAAACCTACCTCCTCTTCTGCACCTCCCTCCTCCTCATCCGCCTCCTCTATGATTTCATCTCTCTTAATTGTAAAATGAATACATGAATTGATCCATAAGAACTTCAATGCCGAAAACTCACAATCCAGTCATTGTTCAACCAAAATGCAACTATAGTTCACTTATTAAGCAGATCTAAAGTATGCAGATCTACATTTAATGTAAATAAAGTACTAAAGCCCAGCACTGATCGACCAACACCCTTCACCTACTAACCAATCCAGCCTAGAGCTGCAGTACATACCCGTGCTTCCTCTGTTGCAGTCTGGTACATAAAGGAGCAAATTTTAATGCTGATTAAAAGCATTTTGTACATTTCTGCATGAATCCTTAGTACTCCAGACACTCTGAGCTACGACGCGTACCTGTTAACCTTTCGTGTTCACACTCACCTGTTTGGCACCCATTGATTCAAACATTTTCTCCAGCTGGATTCTCAGCTGCTGCACGTTATTCATGAGGACACAAGGCTGCAGGAGAACATGAGGAAAACACACAGAAGACCTTCATTAATGAGCACAATATATGTCTTCATCACTATCAATGTAAAAAAAAATTATTTTGCCCATCTGTCGATTATTTTTTCAATTAATTGATTAATAATCAGATAGCAAAAGAAGATTTTTTGCTAAATCAAACCAGGTGAAACTAAAATAGGACTTTCTGAATAGAGGATATTGTACGGTGGCCCTGAAGTGCAAACTGCAACTACAAATCTAAAAGCGCAACTACATTAAGGAAATCGCAACTACATTAAGGAAAAACAAAACTACATAAAGCAAAGCACAACAACATTAAGAAAAACAAAACTACATTAACCTACCGGAAAAGGTAGGTACCAGTGGGAAACATGAGACATCGCTGATTGAACGACGGCGCCCTTTGACCCTTGAACCGGAAGTCATTCTGCCTGCTGCGGCTTTTGAAAACATGGATATTGTCGGCGCCCCAAACATAGCTGCCGTTATCCAGGAATATTTTGAATCAGGACATACGTACGAGGTGATACTGGATATACTCAAGACTAAGCACCAAATTTCAGTTAGTTTGCGTACACTGAAGACACACTTAAAAGAAGCTGGACTGTTCAGACGATGTAACTTCCGGTTCAAGGGTCAAACGGCGCCGTCGTCCAATCAGCGATGTCTCATGTTTCCCACTGGTACCTACCTTTTCCGGTAGGTTAATGTAATTGTGTTTTCCTTAATGTAGTTGCGCTTTTAGATTTGTAGTTGCAGTTTGCACTTCAGGGCCACCGTAATATTGACAGATGAAAAATAAAATGACAAGGTTGCATGCACAAAATGTTTGACATAACATTTAAGAAAGCAAAAAAAATTACTCCTTTATAAGTTGTTTATGAAAATCTTATTCATAATTCATACAACTCTTCCATTAATTTTCACACTAAACTAAGTGACATTTAATCTACCTGACATACACCTACACAGAGTTTTATAGTAATGTTGTGTTCCACAACAAGCACTTCTGTTCTTTTGCCTCGCTAATGAAAATAAATCAGTTGCATCTGAAGAATTCCTCCTATTCAGTAAATTTATTAACACCTACAAAAAAACTTTCTGGATTTGATTTAATGAAAAATGCTGTATGACAGTAATTTTATCCTTGATAAAGGTGGCATTTTCTTATTAGTAGCATAATGTTTAAGTCGCAATATAAAATAATAAATCAGCTGTATCTTCTCTTCTCTTACCACGCCTGAGCGTTCTAAGTCCTACAGCCTTGACAGATGAAAAATAAAATGTAAAATATATATAAAAAAAACATTTTCTAAGTAGCACTAAGTAGGTCTTTCTGTCAACTAAAGGCATGTTTTAGAATCTCTAACGATAAATCATTACTGAATTAGTTGAGTATTTCAACAATCAGTTAATTACAATTAATCCGATTTCAGTCTTAGAACTATTATCAATAATTATGAGTCAGCCAATAATTATATCAAAATATATTTCTCAATTTCGGTCAATATGTTAATATCCTGATATTGATTTAAACAACATGCAGTGAAAACATTTAAAAAATGATTACAGAAGGAAATAATTCTGAGCCTGTGGTGAGCATTGGTACTAATACAGTTAGTGTGTTGCAAAAACCATAACTATAGAATCTAACGTACTCTTAAATATAGAACACCTTATATCTATATGTAGCTACAAGCATGCTTAGAGTGAGGGATTGCCTTCGAGTCAATGAGTCGATGCAATCAACTGGTTTTTCTTAAATAGAAAATTTTGAACTGGTTTTAATAATACTCTGAAAGCATCTTGATGATTTTCCTTAAACAGAGTTAATTAATGCCATATACTGTTCATTCTGCTGGAGGTTTCTTCCTGTTAAAAGGGAGTTTTTCCTCTCCACTGTCGCTACATGCATGCTTAGTGTGAGGGATTACCTTTGTCAATGAGTCGATGCAATCAACTGGTTTTCCTTACATAGAAAACTTTGAATCAATCTAACTGGATGATCTGGTTGAACTGTAAAGTGCCTTGAGATGACGTGTTGTGAATTGCCACTATAGAATTGACCTCTGTGCTTTTTAGGATTTTCTTTTTTTTTTCTTCAGTTTTTCCCTTTTCCCGTCATGTGAGTCGTAATACATAAGAGACTAAAGCTAAGTAAATAATAACTAAGGCTAAAGACAACCAAACTGAAACTAAGCATTTTCCAAAATATATGAAAAACTTTAACAGAATAAAAAATCAGGAATAAAAGCTTAATAAAAATCAACTACAACTTCACAATAACTGAAAAGTTGTAACGTACAGCCCTGTTTCGCCTACATCTTTGTTCCTATAGTAACGTCCTGTAACAATAAAGTAGGGCGTTTCTTTTTCAGATACATTACATATGTAAACTGTAAAGTGCCTTGAGATGACGTGTTGTGAATTGGCACCATAGAAATAAACTGAACTGAATTGAATTATAAAACCATTACTGAATTCAATTATATTGTGATATAAAGTGATATTCAAATATTGTCCAACTTTAATTATGCATAAATATTCCTTAACGTTACTCATTGAAAGTATTGTTACCTAAAACAGAACAACTTACAATTTTCTCCTTGTCGATATATGAAGGAAAACTCTTGGTAAGGATGGCACTATACTGCAGGAGAACTTTGGCGATAGTCTGCAAAAAAAAAAGCAAGAAGTCGTAAAGCAGTTTCCTTCTGATGAGGCTGTCCTGTGTGTACAGCAGATTAAAGATCGTTCAACACTTTACATTTTCTATCACAAAATAAATAAAGACAATCTGTCCACGTAAAATCTAAACAGATTCATTTAAATAATAAAACAAGACCTAGAAAATAAAAAAGCAGAGTAAATGTAGCTGCTGAGGAGGTTTTGAACGACACTAAAGCTCTTCTGCTTTTACAAACAAACTAAATCATTATTGGTTTTATTTTTCAAGTGTGACCACTAGGGTGGATAACTTTCCCCATTTCTTTACACAGCAATATATCCAGGTCTCAGCTGTAAAAACTAATCTTGATCAATGTTATAAATAATTCTTTGTATTTTTATGGAGATAACGTTTACTTGTCTAGATTGATAGTTAAAAGGAAAACCAAGTCTAAATTCTTCATTAAAAAAGAAGGAAATTATGTAGAATCTACTATACAAAGAGTTGTTGCTTGTATAAATGATTCAGAGGTTGTAATTTAAACTTCTAATCGGTTCCTTTAACCATTTAAAGGTGATGATCTGATC
>NW_015150953.1:179840-182697 GCF_000732505.1 Cyprinodon variegatus
ATGTTTTATATTTTATTTGACATATTTTCTATCATCTGAGGAAAATTTTAAGTTAAAAAAAAGAAAAAAAATGTATTTTATCAATACTTTTAACTGATTAAATACTGGATATAATAAGATTTAAAACATTTTTCCTTTTACTTTGAATACTTAAGTCTGTTTTCATAATGTGGTAAAATCATTGGAGAAAAAAGTATTTCTTATTTACAAAGGAGAAAAAAACAGAGTAAATCCATTAGAAGAAGTCGAATATTAAAAAGATAATAAATAGAGATTCTCCAGCAGATAAACTTTCATATAAAAAGCTGTGCTTCAATAACATGGAAGAAAGTGGTGCACTGGTTACCTTGGAGAAGCGGCGGCTGTACTGAGCCATGACGTTGGGATCGGGGCATTCCAGTTTCTTGATGATCTCAAAGCTCTGGTTGAGCTGGGTGAAGATGTCCACCACCGAGCAGGAGAACAGAGCATGCTCAGACGTCTGCTGGAACTGAGAGGAGGGCACGCACAAAAACGAGCAGGAAGAAAAACCAAAAAGATGTCGACATGTTTAGAAAGCCAAGGTTGTGTTCAAGGAAAGAGGGTCCCTGTAAATTCAGACAGTTTGTGAGCAGCCAAAAAATATTTTTGTTCTTTTACCACAAACCAGGAAACAAACCATTATCCAATTTCTGATTGTTTTTTTTTTTATGCGTTAAAGGGCTCATTTTCAATTATATTTTTTACAAACAGCCTGACCCTGCAGTTCTCTCTGTGCTGCATACATATGGGGGCAATATTGTTGCAAAATTATTTGCAAATGTGTAAGGAGATTTGTCTAACTTTACGAAAATCTGCAAATGTCTATTGCGATTTACAAATGTGCAGATCAGTGTGTAAACACACAGAGTCACTTAATTCTGAAGTATGTTTGCTTCAACACCCAGAAGAACAGAAAAATCATTGGTTAGAAGTTAAACCGTTTTTGCTACACTTCTGCCATGGGAGATCTGCGAATGCGTAGAGAGGATTCGTATGCGTAATATCTTGATTTGCTGCCCTGCACGCAGGCTCGCAGGATTATGGCAGCCGTTTATCATAAAATCAGCTTTTCGGACCATCTGTAATTCCTGTATTATTGTATTATGACAGCGAAAATAACACTTCAAGATATCAATCATCACTTTTTGGAGAGTCAAAAGGCCTTTTGCGAAAGCTCAAATTCTGATTCATCATTTAAAGTTTCACACATCTGGAATTATAGATATCTCAAAGTAAATTTTGACTAGCCAAAGCTATATATTTTGATATCTCAACTACAAGTAGCCCCCTAGTTCTGTCACTGAGGTGTCCAAACATCTGCCTGCAGTATTTAGGGTGGCTGTAATGGAGCTTGTGTCTCTGCTTCTGTCTCCTTGAACCCCAGTCGGCCTCGGCAGATGGCCGCTCACACTGAGCCTGGTTTTGCTGGAGGTTTCTTCCTGTTAAAAGCGAGTTTTTCCTCTCCACTGTCGCTACAAGCATGCTTAGTGTGAGGGATTGCATTTGAGTCAATGAATCGATGCAATCAGCTGTTTTTTTTTTTAGATAGAAAACTTTGAATCAATTTGACTCTATGATCTGGTGAAAAAGTGCCTTGAGATGACGTGTTGTGAATTGGCGCTATAGAAATAAACTGAATTGAATTGAAAAAGTTATTTCAAAATGTCCTAATATAGAAACAACTCAGAAGTATGGGATGTGCAGAGAACAAGAACTTTGTGAACTCGAAGACTGCCTCTGAAATGTGCGGTGAATTGCTGCTTGAATACGCGTTTGAAGCCGGATATTCAAGCTCAGATGAGTTAGTGGCGCCTGATTCCCGCTCAGATGTCCGCCAGTCGCTCTCTACTGCTCCCTCTTCTCACGGGCAGTGGTTCACTTATGGAAGCCTGCGAGCCTGCGCTCAGGGCAGCAAATCAAGATATTACACATATGAATCCTCTATACGCATTTGCAGATCTCCCATAGCAGAAGTGTAGCAAAAATCACATGTGTAAAGAGAGATAATAACACTTAGGAGTTATAATTTGTTGTTTCAATTTCGAATAGTTCTAAACAACAAGGCAATGGTTTGTTATCCGTTTTCTCGTTTTGACTCAATAAAAGTAAAATAACAATACTACTGTGTTTTTGTTTTTTTCACCAAACTGCCTGAATATGCACAAACCAAACAGGAACGCCTCGTTAAATCAGCCTTACTCCGTCTTTCTTGTCTCTCTCCAGGGCTCCATGCATGAATTCCATCGACACGTCCTCGTTTTCATCCAACCACTGCAGAACGAACTGCACAAACCAACTAAAACAGGAAAAACACCTTAAATCCACACCTAACCAGAATAAATATCTGTCATAGGTCTTTCCTTTAATAAGGTTTTAGCGCTTACGATGGGTATTCAGGAATGACGCTCTTAAAGGTTGAAAGCTCCTTGACGTATTCATTGTAGAGCCACTTGACTTTAAAGTGTAGATTCATGTAGTCTGTGCTTTTACACAGTCGATGCTTCTCATGCTCTGCACAAAAAACAAAAAACATTCATAAATCAGTCATTTTAATTAGAATTATACATTTAATGGATTAAAATATGTTTAAACCCCAAAGAACTGATAGAATATCTGCTAATTAACGCTCATCAGATGTATTCAAGAATTCAAACGATGTGTAGAAATCATTAAGACTATTTTCTATAGCTTTGCAGTTTAACAAATTCAATATAAAGTTATTAGCGATGCCCTAATCAAAGTTTTTCATTTCCAATGAGACACCGACACTGTATAAAGGCGCATATATAAACGTCTTATTTTTCCCTCAAAATGTGCGGTGCACCCTATGTGTGTT
>NW_015150953.1:182974-184529 GCF_000732505.1 Cyprinodon variegatus
GAGTCAAAGTTTCACCCTCTAGCATAACCACAACCCTAAATATAAAGAGACAGAGACCACAGTTTCAGGATAAGTGGAAGGCAGCGCCGGGCAAGTTACGCCACACTTAGCGGATGGATTGTAGATGCTTGGACTAACGTGTCTGCTGGCTCTGTTGTTCAAGCTTTCGCAAAAGCCGGCATTATTTCTGAGGAGCCGCCCGGCACGGAAAGTGACTCTGACAGCGAAGAAGGGGGAATTGGCATGTCTGATTTAGCACAGCTGTTTAATTCAGAAACAGAGGATGATGACTTTGATCAATACTTTGTAATAAATACATGAATAAAGCACAATCATACTCAGTTTTGCTCCCGCTCTATTTTCAAATACGCAGTAGAGGACATGTACCTGTATATAAAACCAGCGCCCTAAAATCCGGTGCGCCTTATGTGTGTGTTAAATACAGTAATGGCACACATAACTGAGACTGCGCCTTTTAATACGGAGTGCCTTATGGTCGTGAAAATACGGTACTTAATACTGTGGGATGTTGAAAAAAGGTTTAATCAAATGAAAAGTAGAACATATGTGAGGATAGAGCTGCTATCAGAATAGAATAGAATAATAGAAAATCCCTTTATTTTCCCACAATGGGGGAAATTCTGCCGTTACAGCAGATAAAAGATTATAGAAAAAATGGTGACACTAATATGAACCTTAGAAAAATCTATAAGAATAACATAACAGTGAAGAGTTAAACGATTAACAATAAAGTGTTTTAACAATATAAACTGCGCACCTGGAGAATAAATAACCAATATCCAGCTATGGACATTTTACGTTAATGGATATTTGAAAATAGCAGCAACATCAGAGATGTGCAAAATGGCGACAGCATATTATTTAACAGGTTATCACACTGTTCAACCTGACTGTTATGGAGGACCAACTCTGCCATATTTAAAAATAAATTCATAAATAAATAAATGCTCAATAAATAAATAAGCATACAATTAATTGCCACCAATAAAGAAATAAATGTAAGTGGAAATTAAATTATACAGCGAAACATAAATGTATAAAACTCTTTTAATTAGCTTCTTTATTTATTTGCCTTTGTAATAGTTACCTTATTTATTTTTTTGTCCTTTATAATCTTCAACTTTATTTTCTAATTACTTATATTTTTAAGTATTTATTTATGTGCATGTGATAATATTTTTGTCTGTTTTATTCTTCCTTTGTATTTTTTCACCCTAGTTATTTCTTTCTCCGCTATTTATTTCTGCCTGTCGTATCTAAACATTAAGTTCTAACGTTCAACTTTTTTTTCTCTTTTTTATTAATCCCTATGTCAATGTTTTTTTTTATAGCGGTTTCATTATTTATTTAATTATTAGAATTAGACTTTGACAAACTTTATTGTCATTTTGTATGCGCAGAATGTATGCAAAACGAAATTTCGTTGCATACAGCTTGCAACAGTGTAATGATATTGCAGTTGGAGTGAAATAAACATTACCAATATAAAGTGCAGTAGTGACCAGAATGTAACAAAGTAGGAGAAAAACGAAAC
>NW_015150953.1:184829-187003 GCF_000732505.1 Cyprinodon variegatus
ATGAGTGGAAAACGTGAAAAAATAAAGTACTTTTTTCTTTTTTTAGATACTGTCTGTTTGGTAATAAACAGTTGTCACTTATAATAAACATTGTCACTTATTAACGTTACAGAATCCCAGTATGTAGCTGAAAGGTCATGGCTTTTAACACGGACACCTACACATGCTCTTTTATTGACAGCTATCTCAGCTCATATAAAACCAGCGAATAGTTGAAGTTTGTGCCTCTATGGTTAAAGATTATCTAGTGTTTCCCATAATATCTGACAATAACACATAATTAAGTACTTACATGCATTTCCTGAATTCATAACATTCCTGCATCCATAACATTCTGTATAATAGAAAAGCTAAATATTCTCATAATCTGCATTAAAAATGAATTGCAGTCCAAATGAAAATAAATCAAATTTCATTTCATTTCCTTTTTAAGGTCAGAATAAACTAAACCATTGCCAGAATTGTGAAATAATTGAATTTTAAATAAATTTCACTTTAATTGGATTAGTCTTATCTTATTCTATCCCTCAGAAGTTGTGAATTTGGGGATTAAATCTGCATAATTCCATTTTTTTTTTTTTTTAAGATAACTGTGGAGGAAGAAGGATATAAATGAGAAAGAATCAGGGACAGAAATGTGAATTAAGCCGACCTTCCAAAGCGTATTTCATGTCCTGAGCGAAAAGCATCCACATGACTTCTGCTGAAACCTTTCCAACATTCAGCTCCTGCGGAAACCTGCAGAGCAGATTAAAAATAATCCAGTTTTACTCTGAATTCAGGTGAGATTTCAAAGATGTGTTTAAACAGATGACTGACTGGTTAAGGACAGGCGTGTAGGAGTTCCTGTCTTCCTCGATGATGGAGACGATAAGCATGATGAGTTTGGGCCAGAAGTCCAGGTTCTTGATACTGGGGCCCTGCTCCTCCAGGGGGAGCTCTTCCTTGTTCTGGATTAAGGCAATAAAACAGCAAAAATGTAACAAATCAAAACAGCAGTAAATAAAGTAGGAATACGTTAATAAAAAAGGAAGATTGCCCAATAAATCTGGTGAATTTATGTTGGACTCACTGCATCTGCAGGCTGGTACTGTCTGTTGTACAGTTCATGGCAGTTATTGAAGATGTAGTCATAGGTGGAGTTGAGACAGGCTTTGACGCAGTCCCTCACAACCTGACTGGCTCTGGGTGGAGACTGCAACTCCTGGACCTGAGCGCCAGACAGATGGAGGCAGCAACACTTTACATAAGCTCCGCTCACACATCCTGGGTGATTTATTTCCTGTTTTTCTCTAAATGGCAAATCAAATTCTATTATCAGATGCATCTTTTTTGTTTTGAAAACAGAAAACTATGTCTGAAACATAACCGACATGTTTCGACGAGCTGCCAGCAGCCCAAACATGTCAGGCGTGTTTTAGACAAATATAGCAGCAGAAACAAAATAGCACATTTAAAATATTACTTTATTAAAAAATAATATCAGGATCGGTTCAGCAACTTTAATCAGGGTTTCTACAGCACGAGGCAAGTTCAATTTAAGACTTTTTAAGCCACTTGATTAAACAAGCCAAGACCAACTTCACAATAAACACGAGAAAAACCTGGTAGTTAAATATTTACCTACTGTAGGGTGACCAGATTTGGGTTTTTGAAAAGGAGCAAACTTTGGATCGAGCATTCGAACAGAGCCATCAGCTCCGGGGGCTGGTCCGGGATTGAGCGAACGAACCTGACCCGGTGGCGGTATGCTACCCATCAGGCAGATGGGGGGAAGCACGCAGCTGCCGTTGTCTAGGCTACCATCACCGGGTCGGGTTTGGTCGCTCCGTCCCCCGCTGGCTCCCTGCCCCCATCTGCTGGGGTTCCCGCACCAGCCCAGAGCTCACGGACAATTTTTTTTACGCATGAAAAGTAGGACACGTCTGGGAAAAAGAGGATGTCTGGTCAACCTAATTTACCCAAATGTTTATCTTAACATAAACCATTAGCTTCTGTAACAGTAGAAATGTTTCCAATTTTGAAAACATTTTTAATAGGAAGAAAACTAAAAACGCAAAAAAAAAACTATTTTTAACAACTACTGAACTGAATTTACGAACTTTAGTTTTGTTTCCAATTTAAAGTCCACAACTTTAACTAATTTAAACTCTCAATTATAGGGGATCCATGCA
>NW_015150953.1:189077-190869 GCF_000732505.1 Cyprinodon variegatus
CAGCACCTCCCTCCTTGGACATCTTATGCAAAACATTACCTATTGCTTCTCAGGCAATATTTTTCTCTCTCACTGTGCAGTAACACATGCCAACTACTGTATAGCCTGTGTAATTTTTTTACTTATTTATATGGTCAGTATATCTCTGCAGTACGAGTCAATAATCCAAGTCAACTACTGTGTATTCTTCCCTTATCTCTACTGTGCAGATATTTTTATATCTAAGGAAAAGATATTCCAAGATATTACATTTTTTTTTCTTTTTTATGCTTTTTTGTACTCTATGCGGTCTTTTTATAGTGTCTGTCGTATCATTAATGGCATCTTGCTTTAATTCTTTGAACTCTATATCAGCTACTGGAACCAGAATTTCCCTGAAGGAGTAATCCCAAAGGGATTAATAAAGTTGAGTCTAAGTCCATGTAATATTTTTTATTCGGCTGAGCTTAGATTAAAATGTCTTATTGGACTTGAAAGGTTGCAGAGCACTGATCTAAAGCATGAAAATGTCACAAATATCGTTGGTTACCTTCATCCTGAAGAATGTGATGCTGGTCAGAAGGTCCACTGTTGATTTCAAATCTTGCAGGCGGTCTTTGTTGCTGGCAGGAAAATGGTTCTGCAGAGAAAAACTGACTTTTAGTCAATTTTCCATTGCAGCTAATCTACTGTGTTTTTATGACAGTCAGCGTTGCAGCAGGGCAGATTTTTATTGAGGACTTAGTAGGAAAAAAAAGAACTTAGCATAAAAGGGTTAAAAGGGTTTTTTGACTATTTCTCTATTAGTCATAGTCCCTCTGGGGCTGAACAAACCATCAATGCCATTTTAAAGAAAAATTTCCTCTGAGGAGCTATGGAATATCTGCTTTTAAAAGCTAGAGAGAGAAAGACTTTCAATAGATAACATGAAGGCTGAATCAATTCATTATGAATCAAACATTTTCATTTATTGTTTTGAACCTTCAATGTTGGTCATAGGATTCTTTAGCGCCACTCTTTTTGGCTCCCTGGAGCTTTTTGAAGTATGCATGAAAATGGAAAACAATATATATTTTGTTAGTTTGTGTTAATATTTGTTTATTGTTTAAATTTAAAATATAAATGTAAAATGCATCATATCCTGGCACACGTTTCAGCGCGGCGCAGTGCCAGGCAGGTGGCTGTTATAGACAAATTGGCGGGTGTCTCTCGGGTCATAGATCCCAAATGGAAAAAAAGGAAGATAGCTGATGAGAGCAGATGATTTAAAGAAGAAGGGATCAAATCACTGCTTTCATTACCAATACAGAAGGATTGCCAGCATGTTTGCTTTGTAATGAGAAGTTGTCATTAAATAAAAAAGAGTAATTTGGAAAGGCATGCTAAATATGCAGCCTATCACAATGTTGAGAGAGCGAAAAAGGGAGATTGCAGAACTTCTGAATAAACTACAGGAAAGCAAAGAGAGATTTAAGAAGTGGATTGCATCTCCAAACTGAACTACTGCTGCTAGTTATGTTGCAAGCAGGGAAAACTGTTCACAGATCGAACAGGTAGCGCTCTGATGCAGGGATGAGAACTTTCATTCTTCCTTTTTTTCCCCCCAAATCCTCCAAATAAAACTAATGCCAAAAATTCCGTAAAAGTTTGAAAAACAATTCACTGAACTTGGTTTCCAAGATTTGAAGACGTTTCGCCACCTCTCCAGGAAGCTTTCTCAATTCAAATGTCTGGATCCGCAGTGAGTTTGAGTCTTTATATAGTAGGGATGCACGATATTGGGATTTTGGCCGATATCCGATATGCCGATATT
>NW_015150953.1:192094-193733 GCF_000732505.1 Cyprinodon variegatus
CAGAAGCTGATCAAATATCGGGTTAAATATCGGTGGGGTGGCCGATGTCCGATATTCAGTTTTAAGGCCGATACAGGCCGATACTGATAGGGGGCTGATTATATCGTGCATCCCTAATATATAGACGAGGCCTTGTATTGCTTGGAAACATGCAAATGGCAACCGATTAGCCTGTAATATCTGAAACCCGTCTATGATTGTTAAGGGTCGGTCGTTAAGGAGGTATTGTTCACCGGCTAGAGCGGGTAGGTATTTTGTTCCTCTGTGATGGAGTGGGGGGTGTGGTGATATCTGGAATGGATCATCTCTAAAACTGAATTGTAAGTTTTTGGAAGCCTAATGCCAAAAATATGATTTCTTTATTGTGTTTCTATAAATTCATCAATACAAGAAAACTGATGTGATGTCACTTTAAGGATGGTCCTACCTGCTCATCCGCCATGATGTGAAAGAATCTCCCAAATACACTTTGGAAATTATATGGAGAGATAAGTGGAGCTAAAACTAGTGACTTAAACTGAAGCTAACTGGATACAAAAGCCCCATTAACCCTAACGTCTGAAAACCAGCTGTGCCGAGCTTGGATCAGTTAACTCAGTTCCTTACAATTAGCACTGTTCCTCGCCTCCTAGTGACGATCTATGGTATTACTGCTCTCTAGAGGTAAACAAGCAAACCGACATGGTGGACTCCATAACCTTTATTAAGTTTGGTTATAATTGTAATATTTCGTTCTTTGAGGAGAGGCGAAGAGACTTTTTTTTCAATTTCTTTATTTAAAAATTTAATATATAAATTGCATAAAAACCTAATTTTATTTCAGTGTTAAATTCTATTTAAAGTAACAGATTATAATTTAAAATGTCTTCGGACCTTTACTGGTTGATGATTTTCTTTATGCGGACCCTGCTGATTTTTAATTGGTTACCCCTCAAGTAGATCAACCAATGGGAGATAAAAAGAAAGACAAAAACAGCAATATAGAGTGCTTTTAAAAACACTTACCCGATAGGTGGAGAGATCAATACGCAAGGAGTTGTGCAGCTGATCTAGAAGCTTAACAAAGCGCTCTTTCTGTATTGTGAGGGAAAAAGAAAAGTCATTAGACTGATTATCTTATTTATAAAAAATATACTGTACCGGACAGCAGCATGGCCTGTTTAAAGGGGTGGGGAGGGGGTTTAAAGAACAAGATTACAGTTACAGCTGTACAAACCCCAAAATTGGACGCAGCGAAACGGTCGGAGGCAGAGACGTTGGTGGATGCAGTGGTGTGGGCGTAGAACGCGTTGATATTAGCTAGCAGGCTGCTCATTACCGCAGGAACCCCAGGACACATGTACTTCGTAGACAAGCAGGCAAAATGTCTGGAAGAAAAACCAGAATCACAGAAAAAGATTCCAGTTTGTGTTTAAGAGAGTAACAGTACATACAGCATGTTCTTTCTCCCAAAGCTCTGTATTCCACCTTTCATCTACTGAAGAGTTTATGGTAAAGATGCTGCAGCTAAAAGTGCTCCCAATAATTCATGTTTCCAAGTAGCAAAAATCTAGCCTCGTGAGACCATCCTGATCTCGCAAGCTTTCAAGATTTCGCTCGCTAGTCAGTCTGGAGACTCTCCGTTGAAGAAAATTTGGAG
>NW_015150953.1:196203-197647 GCF_000732505.1 Cyprinodon variegatus
ATGAAGGCTAATCATGTTTTGGGTGTACTATTCCTTTAAAGTTATTTTCCAGCCCTGAATGACAGGAAGTTGGAGTTGGGAGGATAATCAGCTCTACCAAAGAAAGGCGTCTGAGACTTACGTCATAGCTTGGTAGATGGACTCGATCCCGTAGCGCATCGCAAACTCGTCAACTATTTCCTGCGCCACATCGTCAAAGTAGAGCTTCCATGAATCGTCTCCACGAGCCTCTGGGATTCTAACCGCCCCCTGGCCGAGCACGTCGGTGGAAAAGTGGAACAGATTCTGCAGGGAGAAGAAGGAATACCGTTTAAAAGGCCTCCTAAAATCAGAGGATTACAAATTAAAAGAAAAATTGATTTTTATGTGCATATCACTAAAAATTGTTTTATTAAAGAGGGGAGGAGACGTTTTGGTTTTTCTGATTATAGGATTATTGGATTAGTTATACTGTAACAAGCTTAAAACCAAATAATAAATCATTGTTTCAGAGGAAGAAAGGAAACATTATAGTTATTAAAGTATAACTGAATATTTTCCACATCATATTTTGTATTGGGTATTACAGGCATCCTGTACAGCTGCTATTTTTCTAAAAACATCCAGAAAACGGCTTCATAAAACATCAGAACATCAACAAATAGTTTCCTCTGTCGATAACCTTAATTCCAGAGGTTTAGGCTGGATTTAGATGATTAAAGCTTTTTATTCTTGTACGTCTTACTCTTGATACAACCGTCTGTTATTGGACAGTTGGTGAAGCACCGCCCACCCAGAAGCTCCAGCCTTAAAAGGAGGCCAAGGCCTTCAACCTGCAACCTTAGTGTGCTTTAATGCAGAAGGCTGCCTAGTGTTTCTCTGCTCCTTTCTGTGGGTTATTTTTTCTTTTGAGTTTTTTGGAAATACTTTGGGAGAACTTCAGTCATGTTATTTGGTTATTTGGTTTGGAGGTTATTTGAGAACTTTGAGTAGACTATATTTTTTTTACCTTATTGTTTTAAAATTTCATAAAACTATATAATTTGTAAAACTCTCAGTCAGATGTTATTAGGATTAGTAGAAAAAAGATCAGTTACTTGAGAAACTTTTTTACCAAACACTTCTTGGACATAAGCAAATTCTGAAATTCAATTAAAGCTCCTTTATTTCCTCAGATGGAATTTTTTCCCCTAAGAAATTAAACTGTTTATCTGTATGTTTGATATGTTTTAATACATCGATTTGCTGTCACATTTTGTTATTTACATTTTAAAGTAAATACATTGATCGTAAATGACCAGTGTGTAAATAATTAGCATTTATTGGTGCAGTGACTTCAACCCTAGTCAGATGCTTCAAAACTTATGAATATTTCGCAGAACAACTGAAGCTACACTAACTTATGGAGAGAAATTAGTTTTAATATTATTTAAAACAAAGAGGATGTTTCAAAAAAGGAAAGAAA
>NW_015150953.1:199265-202217 GCF_000732505.1 Cyprinodon variegatus
TCTACGAATTAAAGCATAATGAATGTTTGAACGGTGTTCTAAGTTAATGAGATGAAGCTAAATGTTGAAGCGTTGGGATGTACCTCATGCAAACAGGTGTACTGCACATGATACGGAGCCACTTTCTCCTCTCCTTTGATCTCCACGTTGATTTGCAGCCGAATGGCACCAGACACGGCCGACTTGTCCGTCCTCTTCTCTGTAATCAGACACAAATACAGTCATTCACTTCATTGCACCTTCCCGATTCATAACTCCGATCCAGCCCAGTGCCTGGGCCATGCTTTAGACCAATCTGTTAACACAACTGTAATTACAGGTTATTAAGGTGGCAGCTCTATTGTGTGTGTGTGGCGGGGGTCTCTACAGCTCAATGGCAGCGCTAACACATGCATCAGGAGCTCATGTGGATGGCCAAAGATGTTTAAAGCAGAGGTTCTGTGGAGGTGGACCGCCTGGCAGCTCAGCCCTGCTATTTGCCCTGACAGGGACATTATTAAGGGTAATTTTCACACGTCAGTAGCAGGGACAGCTTCCAGCTACGTGATAATTTCCAGTTGTGAGAGAAATAAAGAAGAAAAACGAAGGAAGGAGAAGACAAAATGTTTCAGATGATTTGGGTATTTATAACTACAGATCCTAGTTTGCTATCAATGACATCAGAAGCATGTTCCTGTGTTTAGAGTTAAAACAGTGCAGCATTAGCTAAGGTGTTCGACCTGTTATCAGTGGGTTGACAGTTCGACCCACTGCAGCTGTGGTTCATAACAATCAGCAGGTGAATGAATATAATGCAACACGCTTTCAGGTGTTTGATTTGATTGACAATCAGTGGACCTTTTAATTCCAAGAAATCTCAGATGCTGGAAAAATGTTTATTTTAGCATATTTTATTTTATTATAGTATATTTTTCAGTTGAATTGACTTGGGGGGGAAAAATGCAGATAAGAGCCATGTGAGAGAATCAACTACCGTAAATTCCGGACTATATCCGCTACTTTTTTCCTGCTGTCTGAACACTGCGGCCTATAATACAGTGCGGCTAATACATGTTTTTTTTCATGGCGCCGTGTGAAAGCATGCAGCATCAACGACGGCTTTCGGAAGGCTGGGCTGCTGCGGGATGAAGAGGACCGCGAGTGCTCAAGTGAGAGCGACAAGGATGAGACTGAAGTCAGTAACATCATCCTGAAGCTGTTCCATTCAGACACCGAGGAAGAGGACTTTGAGGGTTTTAGTGCGCAGGAGGAAGAAGAAAGTGATTAATGACTTTTCCTGGTCGGCTGCTATGTTGTGCGCTTTATTCAATTAAAAGTAACGGTATATGCAGCATTATTTGCGTGTTACCGACACATACGTATATTTAAATGTGTTACAGGTATTTTGAAATAAAAAGCATTCATAATATGTACCGTATTTGTTTGTTTTATCATACGGATTAAATCAAATGTTAAAAAAATGCTCACGTGTAATATCTTTATTTGTAAATATCTCATACAACGTGGGAAACCTGCGGCTTAAAATCCGGTGCGGCTTATAAAAGTAAAGAATTGATTTTCTTTCTAAAATTAGAGCGTGCGGCTTGTAATCAGGTGTGCTCTATAGTCCGGAATTTACGGTAATTTGATTTCTTTTTCATTTCTTATTTTACTATTTGAAAGCAGGGATCGGTAGGATCATAGAGCAGCAGAGTGATGTATCTTCGGTTTATAAGGCATGCAGAATAAGTTTATTCACAATATTGATATTAATAATTTGGTTTAAAAAACAATGTGTTAGGTCTTGGTTCAATAAGTTATGTTAATTTCAATATGTTTTAATATACATCTAACCAGTCCGACCCTAGGCTTTTTGGCCCTCAATGTATTTGACTTTGACATCCCTGATTAAGAAGGAGGGCATCGCAGTATAATTGAGGTCGATTAGCAGAATCTGTCATTTCATCCAGCAGGGGTCTCTCTTGCACCCAAATTGGCTTATTCCTTGCTATACTGACCCAGGTTGTACCAGACGTCCATTTCTCCGCTCAGAGTTCGAACTTCGATGATACTCTGGCCCAAGAAATCATCCGACTCCCTCTTCAAGCGCTGCTTCACTCTCGACTTGATGTCATCGTCTTCGTCCCAAACGCGAACTTTGATGCGGTCCGAAGAGTTGTGGCATTCGCTAAATGGAAAAACATAACCCCCAAAAGCTAATTAATACCATTGATAATCTTATGAAAAAAACAGTTTTGAGGCAATTATTCCCCAAACAAAAGCTCCAGTTTTTTGGTTTATATATGATGCTTACAAGTGAAACTTTTCCTCCCAGACTGGGTTGAGGTTGCCATAAATGGTCTTGGTTCTCTTCTTGGTCTTGCCCACCTGAACTGTCACATATGGATCACTGGAACCGGTCTTGTCTTTCGCCTGAAGTCCCTGAGCACAAACCACTAAAACAGAAACAAATCCACTCAGCAGGCAGACTAAACACTAAATAGATGAGTGTGAGGTGACCATTTTAACCGGCGTGATACCCGTGATGGTGATCTTGGCTGACCACTTCGAGGTCCCGTCCAACACGCTCTGTTTGATGGTCTTCATCTGCTGAGCATGAAGGGCTTTAGCGACATCGAACACTTCCCTGATCAGCTCGAAGATCTCCGGTTTGTTCCTTTCTCGGATCTTCATCCTGTCTTTCATGGCCATGATGATATTCTGGGTGCGATCTTCTGCTCCATGCTTGGAGCTTTTCTCAGCCGCTCCTAAACATTTAGCAAAGATAGGAGCAAAAATAGAAACAGTTGGAGATATAAGACATTAAAAGGTTAAAGGCACCAAAACATGGAACACATTACCTGCAGAACTGAAGGGAGAGTCAAACTGGGTCCTTTTTAAACATAAACATAAAGACTTTTTATTGAGAGGTCAGTCATGTGAACATTAATAATCTAACTGACCTGATTTTAT
>NW_015150953.1:202682-204008 GCF_000732505.1 Cyprinodon variegatus
TAAAAGCCTAACTGGGGACAGACATTGAGAATTAGCCTTAGCTAAAATGTTGTAGTGTGTGACATGATGCATGAAACATACTTGTCCCTATCAAATAAACGAATAAATAAATAAAGTCTGCCTGTGCTAAAAAAATCCCCACCAACTATTATTATCTCCTTCAAGTCCACTAGGGGGCTTCAATTGACATTTCCAATATAAAACATGCTGAAACAGAGCGAGAACCATCAGATTACCATAGATTGCCCAACTTGGTCAGTTTATTTTAAACATTGAAAACCGTTTATAAATATATATATTTTTAATCCATCCATCCATTTTCCGTCACGCTTACACCAAGCGGGGTCACGGGGGATGCTGGGGCCTATCTCCAGCTGTCTTCAGGCGAGAGGGGGGGGTCCTCGGGCATCACAGGGCAACACAGAGACACACAGGAGAAACAAGCATTCACGCACACGCTTATACCTACGGAGAATTTAGAGAAGCCAATTAACCTAACTTTCATGTTTTTGGACTGTGGAAGGAAGCCTGAGTACCCGGAGAGAACCCACGCATGCACAGGGAGAACATGCAAACTCCATGCACAAAGACCCCGGGCCGGGAATCGAACCCGAAACCTTCTTGCTGCAAGGCATTAAGATAACAAAGCATTAAGAATAGCATCAAGATAACAAAAAATCCATGGCTTCTTTTTGTACATCAGCTAACTAGCACTATGCTAGCAATTAGGGATGGGAATCGAAAACCGGTTCCTGTTCAGAACCGGTTCCGTGTGTTCCAATTCCATGGCACCGTTTGGCAGCTCGCTTAACGATTCTCTTAACGCATCCAGGCAGCACCAGAGCCAATCGCTGGGCAGCATGACTTGTGTCACGTTTTTTTACTCAAGTTACGCACATGGCGTTCAGTAAGCAAGTACGACGTGACCAGGCGTAAGACTAGAAAAGCAAAACAAAAGCAGTCAAAGCGATCGAAAATTTGTCTTCATTTTAATGAAGGGACACCTAACTGGTCTCAAAAATAATATTTTTCCTCCTTCTATGGTCTGTTATATTTTAGTAAAACCTGTTTTTATTATTTGGTTTTAAACACAGATTCTCTCTTTTTTTGCAATTATTCTTTTTATATATATCTTAATTTGCTTTAATTTATTATATTTGTTGTAACCTGGACGTTACAACAAATATAATAAATTAACTAGCAATGTTATTAAACAGACGGGGGAGCCTGTTACAGCTGCTTTTTTTATGTCTGCTTCCGTCTCCTTGAACCCCAGTCGGCCTCAGCAGATGGCCGCTCACACTGAGCCTGGTTCTGCTGGAGGTT
>NW_015150953.1:206036-224797 GCF_000732505.1 Cyprinodon variegatus
AAACTGAATTTAATTGAATTAACCCTTTAAACTTCTATGTTTTATTTAATCTATTTTAACTTTATCTGATATGTTCAGCACTTTGTGGCAGCTATGGTTGTTTTAAAGGGCTTTATAAATAGGGTTGAGTTGAGTTATTAAACTATTAAAGATCTACCTTGTTTTCCGTATATCAGGTCAAGCAGCTGTTTAGATCAGGGGTCTTCAATGTTTTCCAGGCTAAGGACCCTCAGACTGATGGCGAGATGGAGCGGGGACCCCCTAGTTATATATATTGTATAAAATTTTGTTAAATCAACCTGGTCCTATATTCACTCTATTACATATGGAGCAATGTAACTAAAGTAATTTCTCCCTGGGATTATTAAAGTATTTCTGATTCCTGGTTGATGGGACGGGTGTTCTGAATGAAACGGTGCCCAGCTTGAAAGAGCTCCTGTGTGTCGCTGAATGTTTGCATTGATGACTGGAAGACATCTTCTGCCTCCATTTATCTGTTTACTACAGTGAGCTGAATTCATGTTAATGTGGATTTAAAGACATTTCGATTAGTAGAAAAAAACTGCAGGGGTGGAATATTAAAAAAGAAGTCTAATCAACCCAAACGTTTGTGACTCCCATGCAGTACCACAGTGGACCCCCCTGGGGGTCACGCACCCCCTGTCGGATCGGTCAACAGAAAGACAACTGTCCAAGGTTTTAAATGTTCTTTTCTAATTTACTTCTTTCGATGGGCTACCTATCTAAAGTGCAAAATAAATAATATGCAGTTATGATTATAACCTGGCCTATAACCTCACCTGTCTTTTACAGCTGCTCTAAAACTGCAGGTAGAACATAGGTTTGCATATCTTATCGTGCCTGAGCAGCCTTTGCAGCCGGTCTGGAAAAATATCCGGAAACTATCTCCCTATAAACTATTTTGGGTTTTTAAAGATTTCTGATCATTTAATGTGTTTCTCTGTTCTGAGAGCCAATCAGCAAAGCTAATGGCGACAACATGCTAACTACATGCTAGCTAACAAGATCAGAGTCCTAAACTGGGTCGGGTATCCAGCGGGTTGCCGTATTAAATGTACAATTTTGTACAATAAATGAACAAAATGCAGGCAGGTATCATACAGAGTTACAGCATGTATGAAACTTATTTACATTTTATTTATTAACTCTCACATCTTAGTAAATAAATTGATTCAAGAATATCCAGATAGCGGTCATTTATTAATTTTTTTTTTTTTAAGTTTTTTGCGGCACTAGCAGCTCTTGATTGTACAGAAGTCTGACACGAACGGGGGTAAAAGAGAGAGAGAGAGCTATGTGAGGTTCTGCAACTGTCCTTGTGCACCTCAAAAAAATCTTGACAACACGTCGGACTGTCGCAAACCCGCACAGACCTCAAATGGAAATGCACTGACAAAAAGCAGCTGTGATTGGTCCTTGGTATGCCTTTCCGGCTGTCTGTGTGGTCGTCCTTCTCGATTCTGTGCCAGGGTGCGCCATTAAAAAAAAAAAACGAGGAATGACTACAATGGACAACTACGACGAATGGTTAATTGAGGAGGTTTGGAAGTACAATCCGTCGAAGTTCTCGTGAGTTCTCGAATAGGCTCCCCCTTGTGCTTTGGTGGGAAACTGCTGTCCGTCCCTAGAAACTCCCGACCGACTGCACAGAAGCATACCAGCAAAACTGGATCGCGATCAGACCCAAGCGACATTTGATGTGTGCAGCTGCAGAAGTCTAATCTGCCCTTAAGGCCTCCATACATGCAGGGGCAGAGCTAGATGGGGGCCAGGGGTGGCCATGGCCACCCTTAGCCAATCATTGGCCACCCCTACCATTTTTCCCCTCTAATACAGATGGTGCCAGCAGTAATACTCTGAAGGGAAATGTTCAAACTTATTCAACATTTACATTTTACATACATTAACAACTACTTGACAACAGAAACACTGTGGTTAATTATGCACATCAATATACAAACATTAAAGATGATAGATACAGAATTCATGCTCTTTTCAGAACTAAATTTTGAATTATTTGGGGTAAAGATAGAATGATGTGCCTCTGCAAGTCATCTAGGAGTCTTCAGTGAAATCATAGATAAATAACTACTTTGATAATAACTTAAAATTTCATTAATTGTGGATATTAGTAAATTTAAAAATAGAATGATTTAATAGAACTCAAACATGAAAGAATTTTGTCCTCTGTACCTTCTATGTACACAGCATAGATGTTTAAATATATGCGTCTATTTGTTAGCAAAGGCTGCAGGAAAGCATAGTTTATTTTTATTTAGAAAATATGGATGTTGTACTCGTTCCTATTGAACAGTGTAGATTGACCCTGAGATTCTGGTGCCTTTCGGCCACCCTTCAATGTACATTGGTTATCGACTGGCCACCCCTATTAGGATTTTCTGGCTCCACCTCTGCATACATGTGTCGTGCACTCTAACTGTGCCACCAAAGCACACCCAGATTACAGTAATTATTTATTTTTAACCAAGGAAGCAAACCTTCGTACTTTGGCCAATGTATAGCTGTTAATCCGTGAGCGCAGAGAAAACTGCTTTGTGTACATTTTGTGATCACTGGTCGGGTCGCACGTTATCATTTACGGGTGCATGCAGTCCCGGGTAATGGGCGGGTAATGGGTCGGGTCTTGGTTCTGAACTCTACTGGTACGGACTAGGGGTGGAACGGTTCACAAAATAGACGATTCGGTTCGGTTCACGGTTTCGTGGTCACGGTTTTCGGTTCGGTTCGGTATATGTTTATTGTTACACCGAAAAAAAAATTAATTATAAAAATTTATGAAAAATAAAAATTTATTAAATTAATGAAAAAAATCCCCCAAAAATGTATGAATTGTAATTATTTTTAATGATCCGCGGAAACCCTGGATCATTTCCGCATGTTTTGCTGCTTTGAATTTAATCATCTGGCGCATGCTCTCTACGATCTTCAAGGAACTCAGAGCGGAGCGGACGGGAGCCACAGTGGAGGCTGTAGGNTGGTTGTAGATCTATCCAATTGAGTGCAGAGGCATTTTTTTTCCTGGTTCGTTCGAAACACGCCCCATAATCACAGCTCTATGGAGCAGCATCAGACTCATATTCTGACTAGAATTGAGTCGGACTACGTCAGGCTAGGCAATTACATCCGCAGGAGGAAAACATCCAACGTGCAGAAGCACCTGCGCACAGAACATGGCAGACCTTTTAAAGAATGCTGTGATGCTTCCGGAAAGAAGCTAAAGTTACGACCAGCATGGAAGGAAATTCTGGTGGTAAGTAGCTAGTTTTATATCCCTGGCTGTGTTTAATGTGGTTCCTAGTATATATTATGCCATTTCTGGAAATAAACCAGTTTCCTACCTCTCTTTGCGGTTATTAAACATGCTACCAAGTGGCTCCGCAGTTCAGGGAGCGAGTGAAAGGTGACGCTCGTTTATTTAAATCAGGGGGAGATGAATTTATTTCCTGAATTTGTACAGTAATGCTTTTTCATTTAACAGTTGCCTTCTCCATTAGATTTAGATGACTGTGACGAGACGGGTAGCCTAGCTGGCTCAGAGGCTGCAGCTCCCGTTCACTGCCTTCTGTTTTCGCCGAGGCAGGGAGAAATAGACTGTCTCAGGTGAAGGTACACCAATGTTCATTGTTTCACAGAATCGAAAAGAGAATCGATAAGTAGTCGAATAATTTCACAGAATCGATAAGGGAATCGTAATCGTGAAAATCTTATCAATTCCCAACCTTACTAGCAATGTTATTGAACAGTATAGATTAAAACTGATATGTTGTTTTCAGAGATAAATCATATCTGGTTATAATGTCTGTGATTTATTGTGTTCATATGATACTTCCTGTAACAGCCTAATGTGTGATTTGATTTATTTGTTTCCGTGGAACGAAAAAAAAAGATAAAGAGATTGTAAATCAGTAGGATGGATAACACGAAAAAATTACAGAAGTTAAAAAATAAGTCAAAAACTAAACTAACCAAAGCACATTTATAAGAATAAGTAGAATATTAACATTAACATCTATTCAGCCAGGCCAACAATCCCCTTTAACGACCAACCTTTCAGACACTTAGATGGGTATGGGGTATTGCAGTCTAACAAAAGAAGCCAAACGGCCCCCATTTCAAATGGATGGACCCCTTCAGCTGTTCTAATTTGCATGTTTTTAAAACAAAAACAGGGTTTGTTGGGCTACTGTATAAAACCATGAACTCAACGTTATTCCTGAAATTTTGAAGTGGAAAAAGCTTCCTGGATGGGAAGCGAAACGTCTTCAAACATGGAAACAAAGTCCTGTGGATTGTTATTTATTTTCCTTTTTTTTGGAATAGAATATTAATATGGTCTGTTATATTTGAGTAAAACCTGTTTTTATTCTTTGGTTTTAAACTCAGATTCTCTCTTTTTTTGCAAATTTTTTTTATATATACTTAATTTGCTTAAATTTTTTATACTTGTTGTAACCTGGACGTTACAACAAATATAATAAATTAACTAGCAATGTTATTAAACAGACGGGGCCGCCTTTTACAGTTGCTTTTTGTATCTCTGCTTCTGTCTCCTTGAACCCCAGTCGGCCTCAGCAGATGGCCGCTCACACTGNTTTATCTGATATGTTCAGCACTTTGTGGCAGCTATGGTTGTTTTAAAGGGCTTTATAAATAGGGTTGAGTTGAGTTATTAAACTATTATAGATCTACCTTGTTTTCCATATATCAGGTCAAGCAGCTGTTTAGATCAGGGGTTCTTCAATGTTTTCCAGGCTAAGGACCCTCAAACTGATGGCGAGATGGAGCGGGGACCCCCTAGTTATATATATTGTATAAAATTGTGTTAAATCAACCTGGTCCTATATTCACTCTATTACATATGGAGCAATGTAACTAAAGTAATTTCTCCCTGGGATTATTAAAGTATTTCTGATTCTGATTCCTGGTTGATGGGACAGGTGTTCTGAATGAAACGGTGCCCAGCTTGAAAGAGCTCCTGTGTGTCGCTGAATGTTTGCATTGATGACTGGAAGACATCTTCTGCCTCCATTTATCTGTTTACTACAGTCTGTTGAATTCATGTTAATGTGTATTTAAAGACATTTCTATTAGTAGAAAAAGACTGCAGGGGTGGAATATTAAAAAAGAAGTCTAATCAACCCAAACGTTTGCGACCCCCATGCAGTACCTCAGTGGCCCCCTAGGGGTCACGCACCCCCTGTCGGATCGGTCAACAGAAAGACAACTGTCCAAGGTTTTAAATGTTCTTTTCTAATTTACTTCTTTCGATGGGCTACCTATCTAAAGTGCATAATAAATAATATGCAATTACGATTATAACTAGTTTAAAAATAATATGTATAAAGTTATTACCTCCAACTACCTGGCCTATAACCTCACCTGTCTTTTACGGCTGCTCTAAAACTGCAGGTAGAACATAGGTTTGCATATCTTATCGTGCCTGAGCAGCCTTTGCAGCCGGTCTGGAAAAATATCCGGAAACTATCTCCCTATAAACTATTTTGGGTTTTTAAAGATTTCTGATCATTTAATGTGTTTCTCTGTTCTGAGAGCCAATCAGCAAAGCTAATGGCGACAACATGCTAACTACATGCTAGCTAACAAGATCAGAGTCCTAAACTGGGTCGGGTATCCAGCGGGTTGCCGTATTAAATGTACAATTTTGTACAATAAATGAACAAAATGCAGGCAGGTATCATACAGAGTTACAGCATGTATGAAACTTATTTATGTTTTATTTATTAACTCTCACATCTTAATAAATAAATTGATTGAAGAATATCCAGATAGCGGCCATTTTGTTTTCTTTTCTTTTTTAGGTTTTGCGGCTCTTTTTGTACAGAAGTCTGACAGGAATGGGGGAAAAAAGAGAGAGGGAGAGCTATGCGAGGTTCTGTAACCGTCGTCGCGCACCTCAGAAAAATCCTGACTAGGCGTCGGACGGTCGCAAACCCGCACAGACCTCAAGCGGAAATGCACAGACAAAAATCAGCTGTGATTGGTTCTTGGTATTCCTTTCCGGCTGTCTGTGTGATCGTCCTTCTCGATTCTGTACCGGAGTGCACCATTTTTTAAAAACCGAGGAACAATTACAATGGACAAAAACGACGAAAGGTTAATCGAGGAGGTTTGGAAGTACAATCCCTCGAAGTATTGCGAGTTCTCGAATAGGCTCCACCTTGTGCTTTGGTGGGAAACTGCTGTGCATCCCTAGAAACTCCCGACCGACGGTGCAGAAGCATACCAGCAAAACTGGTTCGCGACCAGACCCAAGCGACATTTGATGTGTGCGGCTACAGAAGTCTAATCTGCCCTTAAGGCCTCCATAGATGTGTCGTGCACTCTAACTGTGCCACCAAAGCACACCCAGATTAGAGCATTTTTTTTTTTTTTTAACCAAGGAAGCAAACCTTTGTATTTCAGCCAATGTATAGCTGTTAATCCGTGAGCGCAGCGAAAACTGCTTCATGTACACTTTGTGATCACCGGTCGGGTCGCACTTTCTCATTTACGGGTGCATGCAGTCCCGGGTTTTAAATGGGGATAACTGCAGGTAATGGGTCGGGTCTTGGTTCTGAACTCTACTGGTACGGACATATATAGTTTTGAAAAATCAGACCAGTGCAGGACTCTGAACCAGACGCTCAGCTGTTTGCCACAGCGGTTACTTTTTTATTTCTTCATTTCTTATTTTTATTTTGTTTTTCATACATGTACACTTGCACCTTAATCCTTATTTATCTTGCTATACTGTATATACCTTGATAAACTGTATATATATTGTTTATTCCTAATGCACCTTTTCCTCCTTGTTTGCACCTTCTTTAATTACTCTGCCAATATGTGACCAGTGAATTTCTCCGCTGTGAGATCAATAAAGCTCATCTAATCTAATCTAATCTAATCTAATCTAATCTAATCTAATCTAATCTAATCTAATCCTACTAAGGGCCATTTACTCATGAAAAACGCAGAAGGTTAGCAAACAAATATCTACATAGTTATTTATTTCTGATTTCAGAAAATAATTTCTTTAAATGTTAATATAAAGAATAATGTTATTTCTACCTCCTTAGATTTGCATTGTGAATTGGTTTGAACACATTCCAGTTGCTGTAAAATAGTTTTTTAAACTTATTCTAAATTTCTCAAGTGCCTTGAGATGAGTTGTGTTGTGAATTGGCGCTATATAAATAAAATGAATTGAATTGGATTGAATTGAATTCAAGATAAACTTCTTCTTCGTTCTTAAACACAAAATCAATGCCGAACTATGACATCATTGCATCATTTGATTGATTTATTAAATTCCTCTATTTTGAATGGACGTTGTTGCAAATTTATTCCATAAGTAAACTGTCTGACCATATTGTAGTCATAAATTGTTTAGTTTTCAACTTATAAAAAAGTTTCCAATAATATAAAATGTTTCTTCTATTTCACAGAGATTTCAACAAAATATATTTGTGGTTGCAATGTAATTTTTTTTACAAAAAGCTTCATAGAAACAATTAAAACTTATCTAAATTGATGTTGCTGCCAATTTTAAATCTAGATTGAGATAATCTAATAATCAATCTTGCATGTTCTGCCCTAGAAAGGAGATTGAAATGGTTTCCTAATGTGATTTAAACATTAGTAAAAAAAAAAAAAGAAAAGAAATTTTCCAGTAAAAAGAGACCAAGAGTGCATTGCATCTCTCCCACGTAGTTTCCCTGTACTCACGCTGTAAGCAATCAGCATTAAGCAGCTCCTGGCACTTTTCGTGGCACTTGACCCCACACTCGGAGCAGCGCATGCCTTGGCGGGCGATTCCCCACAGCAGCCCTTCACACTCATAGCAGTAAGTGGGAGTGGTGGCCGTCCACACCTCAAAGTTATGTGGTGTAGTGCAGGAAATGGGGTAGATGAGAGCCTGCAGTGTCTTCTTGTACACATGGTTTTTCTAGGAAAAGAAGGAAATCTTTTTATGTCATGTCAGGGGTTTAAAAGAAGAAAACAGAACTTTATATTTCTAAAATTCCTCATGCTGGCCTAAATTTAAAAATAAAAACAAAGAAAACAGAACAAGCACAAGTGCTACTTACCAGCTCCTCATCCTTGAACGAGGACCGTGCAGCCATAGCAGAGGCAATGCCAGCCTTCCTGGCTTGGACGAGGGACTGAACAAGGAAAATTTGCATGAGTTTGCATCCAATAAACAAATGATGTGCCACGCAAAAACCGAGAACACCTTCATTTTATTGCTATAGCAGTATCGAGTGAGGGCGGTTAAAGGGCTGGTCAGTAGAGTTAGCACAGCTTGTTTTTTCTTTTCTGTCAACGCCTTGTGAGTGCTGTTCGTTTTAAGCAGCTAGAGATCAACAGCAAAAGCTAAAAAAAAGGAGTTTAGATCATCAATCTGAAACAGAACTGTGTTAGTACCCCAGATTTCTCATCTAAACTAGTTTAACTAAAAGCTCAGCAAGTGAGGAAGAAACATAAACCACAGGGTGAAGGATTGATTGGTTGACTACAGTGAATTGATGATATCAAGCAGGAAGGGAAGCTACCCAGGAGCAACAGGGAGCATGCATGTTTTTATTCAGATTAAACCGGTGCAGTCTAACAGATCACCATGCTGCTAAAGGTTTTATTCACCCTCGACTTGCTAGTTTGTTTGTTTTCTTTTTTACCTGGGCAGGAAAAAGGAGGGGCGTCTGTGTTTCTAGAACTTACCATAGCCTGACCAGGAAGAGAGAAAGCATTCAAGAGAGTTTTGGGGAATATTTTCAGGTTTAGGAGAGGAGGGAGAGAAAAATTAGCATTCGGACTCAGCAAAGGTCCTCATGTGTTTTTGACAGTTTTAACCCAAATTCATCTTAAACATACAGAATTACAAACAAAAAAAATACTATAAATTATACGTTACAACCTAAAATTAAATCCCTTACATCAGGTTTTTTTATGTGATAGAGCAACACAAAGTGGTGCATGACTGGATAAAGGGAAGAAAAGCAACCCCACAGCATGATGCTGCCACCGCCACTTCTTAAATGGTAGAGTGTTGGAATAATTATGTATAAGATACTTAATGTTTGTTCTTATGATGTATAATGTGTGACATATTATAGTATAGGTCAAAACCAGGAGGTTCTTGGACCATTTGACCGCAAGACATTTAAATGCAAATTGACCTCTTCACTGAGGCTGCAAATTGAGTTGTATTTCTTGTTTCCTATTCCTTTAGCGCAACCTCCGCTTGTGTAACTAGGGACCCCCCCTGACTTTAATAAATACCGAGGAGAAAGCGGAAGACCAGCAGAGAGGGTTGGTGATTTGTAAACTCTGCAGTCTCTTCCTACTTTCCTCGTGAGTAAAACTAAATTAATTGTCTCTGTGCCTTCTTTCTTTCCCTGTATGTATGTATGTATGATGTTTTAGGTGCTTAGACCTGACATAGAGATACTTGAGGTCAGAACTCTGCAGAAAGAAAGAAATGCTCATTAGGGCAGTTTTATTTAAAACACATCCTGTAAACTAAACTCCACTAGGGATGTGGGGGAAAAATATACATATTCTGCGATATGTTGGGATTTTTGGCTGCCAAATATAATATCGATCTTTCAGTTCCTAATATCAATCTTAAAAAAACATTTTACCTAAAATAATGAGGGAAAATGGGCTATGTCTCCGACGTTACTCTGGTAGATAGCGCTGTGGACCCCCTTTGCTGTGCGCTGCATCGCCATATCTGTAATTGAGGCATTCACGGTGGAAGCCTTGGACTGACTCAAACCCCAAACAACATGGATACCAAAATAACTGAATGATCAATACCTTCTCATGAACATATACTGCACTTACTTTTTTAACTACACGTTTAATTTTAAAAGTACCGTAATTTTCGGACTATAAGCCGCACCTGAATATAAGCCGCAGAAGCTAAATTGCATGATTTGTACATATACAAGCCGCACCGGACTATAAGCTGCAGGTTTTTTTATGTTTAATTACCAAATGGTTCGTGCACAGAGAGGATTGTTGGGAAAGAGGCAACTGTGTGGGGAGGCTCCTATTTATTAACATTTCAACACAATTGAATTGAGACAATTCTTCCTGCCGGCGTCTCCAGCGTCTCACCATTGACTCGTTGATTCCAAGGTTACGTGCTTCGGTTCTATTTCCTTCGTTTACTGCCAAATTGACTGCCTTTAACTTAAAAGCTGCATCATAAGCATTTCAACGTTTTGTTTTCCATAATGAGGGTGTCACACAAACTGTCTTGCGATCGCAATGTCTGTCTTTCGGAGGACGTCCGCATTCTCGCACGCGCGGCTACTTGTGTGTGAAGCAAATTTGACGTCAATATGGTGGATGGAAAAATCCATAGATTTAGGTACCGTATTACCCTAGTGGCTGTTAACTGTAAAAGTCCATAGATAAGCCGCATTGTTATATAAGCCGCAAAGTTGAAAAATGGTGGAAAAATGGGGAAAAAGTCGCGGATTATAGTCCGAAAATTACGGTATCACAATATATAGTAATGTTGCAGTATAGTGATAATATCGTATCGTAACACGCATCGTATCGTAACACTCGTGCCAATACTCACCCCAACTCTACACACACATTTTAAACATTTTATGTGTGCAGAGTTAATACAAATATACCCCCCAATGTATCATAGCCACGATTCTGTGCTCCTTCCTTGCTTTTTATGCGCCTGTAGATTCTTCCTACTCGTTTGAGGACCCGTTTCTATTCGCTTACCACAAATTTTCTGATTTTGAGTGTGGAACCAACCTCAGTAATTAAACTGCCTGTGATTGGCTACTAAATAAAATTGCTCCAATGAATATTTATCATGTGTCTTGTTTTTGCAGAATTCTGCCTTCATAGGGACGAAGTATTCAGGGTTTGTTTTCTTGCACAGACAGCATCCGGCGGTTGGTCTTATGCCAAGAGGTCTCTTCCTTTCCATTTACCCAAAGGGGATTGCTTGTGTTGAAGTGTGAAAGGTCATCTGACCTCTCTGGTACACCATTTTTTTATTATTTAAAAAATTGTCATCAAATTGCTCCTTTTTGCAAAAATAATGGAAAGAAACTGTCTCCATACTGCTCCCAGCATGACTACACCAGCCTGGACAAACAACAACCTGAGCAACTGGACCACACTCCCTAAAGATTAGCATAAAACTTGGATGTGCAACTCTTTGTTGGTCTATCACATAAAATTACCAACCTAAAAAAAAAGAAAACAAGAAATCACTGCAGTAAAAGTTCAGAACATGTTAATCCTCACATTTAAAGCAGATCTCTAACATCCGCCACTGTTTCACAAAGACAAACCAAAAACCTAAAATAGACCTAAAGCAAACCAGAATGACAACACTAAGAAGAGTGAGTGAATGGTACTGACCACATCGCTGACCAAAGGGATGGGCTTCTTCTTGCGCAAGTCTGGCATGCTGTCAATTCCATACAGCCCAGATCCACCGCTGTCAACAAAACAAGAGCAGATATTAGAGAAAAAGGCTGAAACTACATCAGAGAAAACCTCCAGAATGCTGCTAACCAACGACTCCTTACCTGCACCGCCTGCAGGCACAACACAAGTTTGACTTACCCGGGTTTAAGCCAGGCCTGTCTGCTGTTGGGTTCCACATCTCTAACCTGAGGGAATATCATGGATGTTTTAGGATAAACAGTTAAGATAAGACATCAGAAAAATGGTCTGGTTGAGTTTAACCTCTCTGATACCACACATCAGGCAAACATACAAAACCCAAAAGGCTGTAGAACTTAATAGTCACACAATGAGGTAAACTTGTTGTGATGATGAAACATGTAGAATAAAACCTCCTTCATTGTCCCTTTGTGGGTAAATACAGATGTGGAGGCAGTGAAATGAAAAAAAAAACAACAGAAGCCCACAGATTCACACAAAAGTAAAAAAAAAAAGAAATTTAAAGGTTAAAAAAGGGAAATAAAAGTTGAAGACATCTAACAGTGTGGATAAACATGTTTCAAGTTCATAAAACGTTTTAATTTGACCAAAGTAATACAGATTGCAACGAACATTTTGCATCATCTAGAAAATGTGTTTACAATCTGCTTCTGATCCACCAAGTGGCACCAAAGTACCAAAGCAAAGAGTTATTTAAATTTCTTTATTTTAAGGGATGGATTTTTTTTTTCAACGTAACAATAATGTTTAATATTTCATTTAATTGTTGTGGTGGATCCTAAGACCCCATACTGGTTAATCAAGGACACCAAGTGTGGATATCGAAACTGTAAATCGCTGTTAAGCCTGCTAACAGATAAAAACTAGCAATGTACGTGTGTACATAAGTATTAGGACCAGGCTAGAGGGTTTTTTTCTATTTCAAGAATTAAGTCATAACATTACGAGAATAAAGTGAGTAAAATTAGGAGAATAAAGTCGCAAGGCGGTCATTCTATTGTAAAAATATAAACTGCTAAAACCTTATTTTCTCTTTTTATATTTAAAAACATTAGCTGATTCCTTGTTATTCAACCCAGTTTAAGAGTTGTTATGTTTAGTCCAATGAGCCACTTATGGCTCCAGAGCTGCAGTCTGCAGACTCCTGGTCATAATTCTGAAGAAAAAAAACAGACAAACAACAAAAATAAACAAAATGCATAAACAACCCAACAGCGAACACATCTGGAGACAAAAAAAGGAGGTGTGCAGGAATAAACATAGAGATTACAGTATTTGTATAACCTGATATTCTTCTCTTCCAAACTCTGAAAGAGAAAATATTAAAGAACAATAATGAAAAAATTATTGAAAGTAGCTTTAAATGATCATCAAAATTAATCAGAATATCAACAGATTGATTAACAGACTGTGATTAATTTCTGCCATTTACTTGGCATTTAATTCCAATGATGATCTCAAAGCTTTTAAAATCATCACCAGAGCCGCGCAGTATTCCCTCATTGATGTATAATCTTCAATAGTATAATAACAAGATGGTGTTTGTTTGGTATCCATTTCTACTGGCGACTTTAATAACGTCAGCTGTCCCAATAAAAATATGCACATTTTCACACAATCTGGGCCCAATAGGCCAAGGATGATAACTTATCTACTTGTAAACAAATTCAAATGGTTTTGTTTTGGAGATACATAAAATTTAAGTCACAGTGCCACCTAGAGGGCTTTAAGCTGGATTTCAAACAAGCTTTGTTTAAGCTTTTTAAACTCTTAGGCAACGTTCCGAGAGCTACAAACAAACCTTTCTTTAAGGGAGTCATCACAAAGAAATCTAAATTTTTCATATTAAAATTTATGTGTTACTGTTTGGCTTCAGTTGCAACAGAAAATCTGATGCCTAAAATTATGTTTTTTTTTTTTTATGTATGTGGGATCCTTCAAACCAGAATACCTCCAATAATCTCCACAAAGCAGGATTTTAATCCTCCTCCATGATTAATGTCATTCCTGGAAGGGTGCTAATATTAGCCTGCATTGCTATCACCACTCCTGTCTCTATTCCACCAAATAGGTAATTCCAACACTCAGGGAATTACTTGCAGACAATCCGTTACTGTTGCTTCTTTGGTAACTTCTTACCGATTGTGATTGGCTATATTCACACTGCAGCCTGAAGCGACCCAAATCCGATTTTTTTTTTACCAATAGGTGACCTGGATCTGATCTTTTAATGGCAGTCTGAACAACTCAGATCCGATTTTTTCCAATGCGACCCAGGTCACTTGGCTAGGTGGTCCTAAATCCGATACGAATCTGATCTTTTCAAATGCGAGCTGTGTCTAAACAGCCAGGTTGGATTCATCCAACAAAGGTCACAATTTTCTGCGTCTTGCTATGCAGAAGCGGCAAGAAAAACAACAACCATGGCGGACGATGATGCAGAGAGTAGTAGTTATATTGAAGAGATTGTATTTTTAAGGTTGGCAAAGATCGCTAGATGTGCTCCCGCACTACCATCCATGTTTACTTTCATAAAAACAGAGCCCCCTGGCTTGTGACGGCATTGCGTCCTCTACTGCTCATGCAGGACACTTGCGTTGTATGAATGCAGTGCACACAGGAGATCACATACGAGTCGCATATATTTGGAAACGTGAACGACAATGCAAAAAAAATCTGATTTTTACAAAAAAAAATCTGAATTGAGCATCAAGGCCTGCATTGTGAACGTAGCCTAAGTGACCTGGAAACGATGGAACCTAACTAGAGCTAACTGTTAATGCTACATCCACATGAATGTGTGAAAACACAAGTCAAATTCTCACACGTAACCTTCCAATAAATTTGAGGTATAAAATAGTGACCAAAATGAGTTCTATTTAAAAGCCAAATTCTCCTAAAACTAATTAAACTGGAACTTAAAATTAATTTCAGAAGGACTGCATATACCAAATGCCTGGTTATGACTCCTTAAAGAGACTTAAACTGTTTAAACTGATCTGATTTCAGGTCTGACAATAATATCAGAATTACATTTTTAAATAATCATGGTAATATACAAACAACATCTTTAATTAAGTGGATTTTATGGGCTGTGAGTCAATAATAAAAATGAGTAGAAATATATCTATATTAGCTTAATCTTCTAATTTTATGATCGAAGTTTAAGTTTAAGATCATATTCTAATTCATTGATGTACCTTAAAGTATTCACATTTCTGCAGACAGATTTTCCCCACAATATTTAGTTGTAATTCTGCCATTCTGGTAAAAGCTCAAGAAAAGGAATAAATCTTAAATACCTGGGCCAAATTCCTCCTGAGATTGGGATCCCTGAGACCCTTGAGAGCCGTAGGAGCCCTGTGAACCCTGAGTGGACCTGGAGAATCTTTGATGAGTTCGTCTTTTTTCTCTCAATATTCGTTGAAAATTAGCGATTCGTTCTCTATGACCGGCATCTGCCGGTTTTCCTTGGTCCCCCTCAGTAGGGGGACAGTTTTCGCTGATTGGGTCCAGAGCACATTTAGCCCGTACGGCAGGGCTGTGGTTTGGGGTCAATTCAAGGCTGGATGACTCTTCATTGCTTGGTTTTTCATCTCTTGCTTGAGGGAACTCTGCTGAGTTACACTTGTTAGGGGTGTTTTGATAAATGGGGAGCTTATTTGGCGAGGATGCTGTATTTTTATGTGTTTGACTAGTCCCACCATCTCCAACTGGAGAGGTAAACAGAGTGGCATTTGCAGCTTGATGAACATCCTCCTCTTTGCCCTCAGCACTGCTCTGCCTCTGAGTGGGTTCACTGGATTGTGTAAGTGTGGATGGAGGCAACCGAGAAATAGTGTTAGCATCATCTTTCACTACCTCATAGTTAGATACTTCCAACTTCTTCATTGCCCCTTTCAAAGCAGACCTGAAGGTGACGACGGCCTCGCTAAAGATTGTTTCATGAAATCCGCCATTGGGGGTTTGAGGCGGGGTCATGGAATCCATTTCAGAAGATGCTCGCGACAACGACTCCCGTACTTCCTCTCTAGAAACGCTCTGATCCGTCCACTCCCTGTCCAGACTCTCAGTGGACCCCAGATCGAGAGTATCTGCAGATGAGGGGTAGTCCTCACAGGGCGAATGCTGCGTGTCATCATAGTCTGTCAACAACACAGTGGAGCAGCTAAAGCTCCTGGAGGGCTCGCTGTCAAGATCGTCCGCACAAGCGTCCGTTGTGTGGTAACCAGAACTACGGGAAAACGGGCAGTTTGCCGCACAGTCGCACTCCAGGTTGCCTTCCTCATCTTCCTTTGTTAGGGTCCCTCGAACGACCCTACAGGAAGAACTGGAGGACGAGTCATACTGCTGCCCAAACAGCAGAGAGAGGTGTTCAGATCTGGTGTCTGGAGAGGTTCCCACTGTGCCACTTTGAGACTCCTCCTTCCAAACATCTCTATCATTCTCCAGCTCTCTACTGCTGTTTGGAAAAGAGAAGATGTCTTCTTCACTCCAACCCTGTTCTCTACGATGCCAAAGATTGCACTGTGTGTCCCCAGAGAGAAAACCTTCTTCAGGGCAGTTGGAGCTATGGCATGATGACGAAGAGCTGGTGCTCTGGCAGTTCTGTCTACAGTGAAGGTTCAGGGAACTAAATTCAGTGTTTAAACTCTGTTCTGACTTATCATAGCCAATCTGATGCACAGCAGCAAGAGTTTCTTTGAGGTCTTGCCATGGTACAGGTGATCTATTCAAAGTTGTGGAGTCCTTTCCAAACTCTCTGTTATCCAGGACTGGACTTTGGTCTCTCTCATTAAGACACACAATGGCGTTCTGTCTCCCCAGACTTCCTCGTCTGATGCGTGTGGTTTGAAGAACTGGGGTTGGATGAGGTGCGGCTGGAGCTCCACAGTACAGCTCACCTATTTCACTGAGCACTGCATCAACACAGCAGGATACTTCATCCACTGAGCCACTTACAGATGTTAAATACTGCCTAAGGTCAGATATTTCCTCCTGTATCTTGTTGATACCTTTCAGTTCTTTCAAAATGTGTTCCACTATGTTACCAGAACCTTGCCTTGGTAGTTCACTCTTCTCCTGTGCATCATTTTTGGTGCCTGATGCATCATCGTCAGCTGCACTCCCTTCCTGGCTTCCTGCTGGGGCTGTGCTGGTAGATTTGACCAATGAAAGATCTTCAGGTGGGGGATCTTCTAGCTCCTGTAGCTTTCTGCACAGGCTTTCCACAAGGCTATTTGATCTCTTTTTCTGCAGCTCCTGCCTTTTTGGGGAGACTTGAAGCGAATCTGATGCGTAGGCTTCCTCATGTCCACGGCTGTGCCCTCGGGGGAACATTCCTGAGAGGTGATACTTGTCAGCTGGTCCAATGCATGGAAAAAGTACCCACTGTAGCCCACAAGTCTTTAAAGCAAGTCTTGTTTGTTGATGTTCAAAAGAGAGGAAGAAAAACAATATGTAGTGTTTTGGTTTAATAGCTAATTCAATTAAATTTCAATTCAGTTTATTTATAAAGAGCCGATTCACAAAACATGTCATCTCAAGACACTTTACAGTTCACCAGATCAAAGGTAAGCAATATCATTTATCCACTTCATTCATCCCTCTTGTTGTACATTTCATGGTACATGTCCATAAAAAACATCTTAGTTACAGAATTTATATTGCAAATACACCCATTACCACTAACACTTAGCATTAAGATTTTTGTTTTCTTGTATAAAAAGCCACTTTACAGTTTTTACCCTATTTCTAATATTAAATCAGCCTTCAAGTTTCACAGTTATGTTAATTTCTCCTTCTAGAAGCTTCTTACAAATGTTTGCTGGAAATTTGGTCCATTCCTTCTGACAGAAATGGTGTAACTGGGTCAGTTTTGTAAGCTTGTTAAGAAGAATAAGATCTGTGCTTTGTGATGTTCACTAAAGAAAAATAACTTTGTTGTACTTTAGCCACATTTAAGTCATTTAGCGTTTTACTCTGAATTACTGTCCAGGGTAAGACCCATTTGTGTCCAAGATTTAGGTTCCAGACAGATGTCCTGAGTGTTTATTCCTCCTAATACATCTATTTTGGAAAGTGCATCAGCTTTCATGTTGCCTGTAGGTTATCACTCCTTCCTAACAGGGTGCCCTTTTACCTCATGTTGACATAGCAGCTTTTGGCAGCATCTTCAGAAATGTAGCTTTCATTCTGGAGTTGATATGCTCATTTTATAGCAAAGCAAATTCATCTCTGGGACACAGAAACATTCTCCTTTTCAAATGATATGAGGGTTAGGTGGTTATAGTTGCACAGCATTGCTTAAATTAATGAATGAGACGCTTTCAGACATCTGAAAATTGTACCTAATGATTAAACCCAACTTTTCAAGGTCTATAATTCTTTCCCTGTTTTTTCTTAATGTCACAAAGGGAAGCAGAATGTGTTTCTTAAAATACACCCACATGTGTATATCCTTTCAACTTAAAAGTTGTATCAGCTCATTCTGTACATATATTCAAGACTTCCAAGACAGCTATACTCTCTCTCTCTTTATTTTGACGTGTAGAAAATAAAAACAATCGTGGCACCTGGCAAAAGAAGAAAATCCTACTTGGATTTAATGTTACAGTTAAAGAAAAGTACATGAATATTTGTTTTTTTTCTTTTTTTTTTTTTATGTCCTCAGTAAGATAGCAGAGAACAGAGTTAAACTTGTCGAGTACTGCAAATAGTTTCGGCACCTATTTCAGTCTAAGGAACAACTATAATCATCAGAGCAAGGACATCAATCGAACAATCCTATTTTAACGAATTTCTTAGCTACAGAAGCCATTTGTAGATGGAACAACATGCAGCTGCTTAGATGTCAGTAATTAGGATGCTCTGAAGAGGAGATGTAGTAATTAGATGACAGTCTGACTTTCACTGCTTCGCTCGCATCAACCCCTCACACCCCGACCAGCTGCAGTCTGATCACCCCTTAGTAAATAGACCCCAGGGTTAGGGTCAATTCATACAACTTCATTATATTTAAGATGTAATTATTTTATTTCCTGTTGAAAATTTGACTCATGTTTTTGCTTTTACAGAAGGTTTAAAGAGAAGGAAGGATGAAGAGAAATAGAAGAAAAAAAAGGGGAAACAGAAAGGAGAGAATTATCTTGAGTAAATGTATGAAAAACGTTTTTTAACGGGTTTGGCTGTGAGAACAAAAACACTCGGCTGAAGAATCTCCTTCCATGTGGGCCTTAATTTTAGCTCAAGGTTAAACCTTTAGCATA
>NW_015150953.1:225348-229350 GCF_000732505.1 Cyprinodon variegatus
GAAGCTTGGTTTAGTGTAGAAGGCTTCCAGCCGTACATGTTTGAGCCCTTGCCTCGCAACGCTGCCAGTTCTGTTAGCTCTACGCCTGCTGAAGACACAGACGTCCATCCCCGTGAACACTGGGACGGAACTCAAGGGGAAAGGAAAGGATTCTTATTTCAACCGTTGCATATATCAGCTGCAAAATATGAATCAAGACTCTATGACCGAAAACATTTGATTGACAGATGACCGTTGATATATGATTGAGGTGTTCTGGCTGACGTATAACTAACTGGCCTGCATAAGATAACGAGAAAAAACACAGATTTTAAGACAGGTTGTTTTTTTTTTTTTATAGAAATTTTCTACATTTTGGGATGACATGGTCTGATAAAGAGTACATTTATATACATGTGATTTGAAATTTAAATATGATTTCCCCACGACTTTAATATCAGCTTATAACTTATGGTTTGTGTTATAACCTCGAAATATAATCTGGATGGTGCTTATTTTAACCATTTTACTCATATCCTTCTATTTTATCTTTAAAAATAAATATAAAGTGCATTAAAGGCGCAATTTATCATTATTACCTTTTAATGATATCCTAAGATTTTCATTTTGATTTCATAACAATTTTAAGAACACCCTCAGAAGTGTTATGACTAAAAATTTATCAGAAAACAAGTTATAGGAAAGCACTTTCCAACTCTGTGAGAAATGATAAATAATGTGCACTTGATAAGTCAGCAACTAAAGGTTTATTTCCAATAGATTAATTAGTTAAAGAGAGAATTGCCTGAGAACATTTTACAAATAATAAAACCGCGAAATTTCCCAAGGCCAATAAAAACATTTATTGAAAAGAAATATTTTGTGGTTTATATAATCCTGGCAATGACACTTCAAACTTCCCAGCTGTTGTTATCTAAAAATTCATGCCAAAAAAAAAAAACAGGGCAAAAAACTGGAACCCCTAAAACATGTATATTTAACTCTATATTTTTTTCTCTTTAATGAATAAAGAATAATTAAAATATATGTATCTATTGAATAAAAAAATGTCTTTTATAGATATGGATTTATTATTTTGACATTAAACAAATATAGAAAAAAATTCTACTGTAATTCAAAAGGAACTTGTTCAAAAAATAAACATATCTAGTAATGACTTAAATGCTATATCTAATGATACAATTAGCAATTAATCATTAGTTTAATCATTTAATGGTACATGTTATTATTTAATAATCAATAAAATAAATAAATTGACCAATCAATTATTTATTCACATTGATTGTTGCATTATTCACCTTTATCAAATGTTGTCCTATTTTGCCCTCCATACGCCTCAAGAGGTAAAATCAAAATGATTCTAAGAAAATAATCGTGTGATAACCTACTAAGGTTCTAAGGAGGTGGTTACTGACTGCAGCCCCCCAATTAGGAACCCCTGCAGCGGTCGCTAACTCTCTTTAAAAAAAAGGGCGGAGCTTCAGCACCTGGCTGTTCACTAAGGGTTCTGTCAAAATGCATAAAAAAATGTACCTGTAAATAAAGGGTTTGAGGAAAAATCCAAAGGTGAGGAGCACGGTGAGGTGCTTCCAGAGCTGCAACACCGAGACGTGAAAATCAAGTTCCAATAATCTGGAGAAAAGTAAAGAGGAACCAGATTCCCTAAAAAGGTCCAATTAGAGTGTCCTCTGCTGATGGCAGCTTTTGCATCTTTTTTCAAACAGATAATATGGAAAATACTTTTCTTGGCTTAACCTCCTTAATAAGGCCGTCACTGAATGTCGGGAATCTGTGAGCTCCGCTGATGCAGCTGAAGCATTCCTCTGTTACAATGTTTTTAATGTTCTTGTGGAAGTTTTTGGTTTAATTAGCTGTAAATCAGAACAAACAAATCCCTCTGCTAAAACAAATCTGCATATACGTTTCCCTCCTTAATTCAATTACCAAGAAATAGGAACTTTTCAATGATACTGCAATTTATTACCCAACTGAATAAAACCACCAGATCAAGCAGCTCCTCTATTTTAAAAACAAGCTGACAGCGGTTTGGTCGCCAGAAAACGATTTTCAAGTTGCAATGAAAAGAAAAACGGACCTGTGTTTCAAAATAAAATAATGAAAACAAACTGCTAAGTCAACTAAAACTACCTTCCCCCTGCTAAAGACCATTTAATATAAAAACCCTACGATATAAACCACCTCATATAGCACTTCTGATGAACATCCGCAAAATAAAAGCACCTTTCTTTTGAAGTTATCAATTTTTAAAGAACAAATCCAAACTACTGGCTTCCTGGGCCAAAAAAATAATACATCACTTTTTTTCAATGCAGCATAAAATAAACACATATAAATCTTTAAATACAAATCTTACCTTGTTGGGGAAAAAAGAGAAAATTATAAATATCACCAAGCTAGTTGGTCAAATCCAAAATGACCAGATGATTATTTCTGAGCCTCTTTTTCTTTATTTGACTCAATGTGTTGCTATAATATAGTTGAATTAACACGGAGAGAAAAAGAATGATAGCAGGAGAAGGCATGGAGCAGGCGGGACTCAGAAATCCCTCCCACCCCGTTCAATGCTCCTCTGCTCCCTCTCTCCCCTTCAGGCGCCGTTTTTCCAGCCTACTGCTAATCTGAAACTGTAATGCAGCCAATTCTCCACCTCATTCATTATTTCCTGTTTCCACACAATTTAAATGCAGAAATCAAAACATTCTTTTTTTTTAAACTCATTAAAATACAAACATTAGGCCTAAGATTATGAGCATGTGTCCAATGGTCTGATGGTTGTTTGTTTACAGGTGAAACGGTTCTGACTCATTACGGTACGGAGTCTAGAGTGGGGCTCTGTTATCTGGCACCAACAAATCTGTAATCCTGTTTTTAAAAATGTTTTTTTTTTTTTTTTTACATCAAGCCATTACTCCTGCAAAGGCAAGAAATTTCAGACATTGCATCTTAACATGAAGAGTGTGAATTGCAGCTAATGTTCTTTTACACGTCTGGCTTTTAGCCAACAGCTGCATTATGGGGGGAATTCTGTGTCATCATTGTTTCATGCAAAGAATACATTTTACAAATGAAATGTGAAAAAAAATGCAATCTAAAAAATTTTACTTTCAAAAATTAGTAATGAAAAAAAGGTTTTGTGATTAATTTTTTGATCACAAAATTTTTTTTTTTTTTATTTTCTTAGCTTTTACTTTTTCAAAATCTTTTTTTTGCATTAAAAATTTTTTTTAATAATTTTCTTTTTTATTGTTTTTTTAATAATTAATTTTTTTTTTCAGATTTTTGATTTTCACGTCTTTTTCAGACTGAGTTTTATGAATTTCATTCCTCTTAAACTGTATTTCACAGCTCCCAATTTCATTCTCTTCTCTTTATTTTTTTAACTTTTTTGGAATCACATTCTCTTCACTTCTAACCCAAAACAAACACTCGCTCTAGGCCAATAAAAAATGTTGTTGCCAACATCCACGCAGACCAATAGAAATGCATCTACGCTCCTCACTCCAGAGGAAAACCCGCCCCCAGAAGTGGGCATGTTATTGTAAAACACAATAAAAAAAAACTATAAAAAAACAATTTAAAAAGAATACTATATGTAAAGGTCAATCTGAAAAAGAGAAATTTGAATAAAAGTTTGAAAATGAAGAAAAATTTGTAAAATAATTTTGAAAATTGTAAAATAAAAAAATTAATTGTGAGATTTTTTTGCTTGCAACATTAACGGAACAAACTTCACTCCATATGTTTCTGAGGCCTTGCTTCCTGTCAAAGTTCAGGTTATCCTGGTTGTGCACTTTTTTCTTTCATTTTTTCCTTCCACTGAATAGACATTAATTCCCTGTGATGAAGTGCTCTGAAAACTTAGCATCTTAAACAATGACCTTTTGTGTCTTTTGACTGTCAAACTGCAGGCCAGTCCCATGACTGAAATCAAGAAAGGATGGTTCTTGCTTTGAATCCAACCATCCATCCATCCATCCATCC
>NW_015150953.1:229795-247413 GCF_000732505.1 Cyprinodon variegatus
AGTATGAAATGCTTGGGATATTTCTGTAAAAGTAGTTTATATGACGGGAAAGCTTGTGACAACTCAGAGCAGCTTCATTTGCAAACATTTATTCAGCAAAAAATAAATAAATACAATCAAAATGGAAATTAATTACACACAGGAAATATTCCAGCACATTCTGTCAAATGTTAAAACACCAAGAGAGGTCAAACTCAACCAGTGTGTCAGAGTGTAGTGAATGCAAACAGATGATGAAGTGCTTACCTCCCGGAGCTGAACCCTCACTTTGTTGATGGCTTTCAACCAACGAACTCTAGATGGGGAGAAAGGCAACGGCGGGCCTCCATCATGGAATCTATGATGAAGAGGCAGCATCATCATCACAACCATTCCACCTTCAGTTTAAGACAAACCGATAGCGACTCTCAACAAAATCGTTACCTTTGGGGTTTAGATGCTTCTTTTTCCGATGCGTCGCTCTTTAAATCCCGTATTAATCCAGGGCACTGGACATCCTCGTCCTTCTTACTGCCGGTTGAGAGCCCGTTGGTGGGGAGATGTCCAGTGGGGCGAGGTTGGCCGTTAGTGGAGGGATGTAAGCCGATACTGTGGTAGGAGTGGAAAGACTCTTCCAGTTCAGACCCTCCAGTGCTCTCATGGCCAGTCTCACTCAGCTGTGAGCTAGTCTGGCTCAGGTTCCCCGATGACCCGTAACGATTACTTTCCTCTGGACTACAGATGTAAAAAAGGTATGAAAAATATTCAGAAAATGGCATTTGTCATTTTTCTTTCTCTACAACTAATCAGATTAAAAGGGGTTGTTAAATTATAGTAGTTCGATGTTTAATATCTAAATCTTAAAACAATTCAACTTACTTATAAATTTCACTTACCTGCTAAAAGCCTTGTGCATAAAAAGTGAAACTTTAACAACTATATTTTTTTAAGGACCAGCTGCCTTAAATGAGATACCCAACCTTGCTGCTGTGGGTTGGAAAAATGAAACATTATATTGCATGAATACCGCACTGTTATTGCGGTGAAAAGAATTAAAGGTTTTAAAAAATCTAAATAAATAAAAGATTATTTTATGATAATTAAATCTGCTTATTTTCTTGCTGATTTTTAAGTAGACAATTCCAGAAAAAGTGCTGAAGCACAAATGGGTACAGAAATATGCAGAGATAATCTGCTCAAAGTCATCACACCTATTTCATTTAGGAATAGACATAATTTTTTTGGGATAAAACACAGATGAATCACAATAAAGAGGGCAGCAGAACATCAAGTTGGAAGCAGGTATGTATGTACACCGTATAAAAAGACAGTCCAACATTAAATAAGACCAAACTTTTAATATTTTAGATCAGTTAGGAGTAAAAAAATATGATTTACTACTTGCCAGAATAATGTGAGAAAAATATGAAGCTCAAATTAAGCTAAAATGGGGTCAAAATTACTTTAAAAATAAATATAAAGGAAAAAACGAAGTCTGAAAGCAATAGCCAGGAAGTTAAAGATCGGATCACAAATGGGTCTCAAAGTGGCTTAAGTACAAAGTCGGTGTTTTTTTAAAGACTTAAAGTACTGATCTCAGTTTTACTAAAACATTCTTTGCAAAGCCTTTATTTATTTTATTTTTTTAAGTAACATGCCTGCAGGACAGCAGCTCTGTCAAGAGAACAATTTGGGTAAAATCCCAGCAAACTATTGTGGGAACCCAAAACCTTAAATCAAAAAAGGTTGCTTTAGACAACTATTCTACCAAATACTTAATCAATACCAATACTAGAAGACTGCAACAATATATACTTAAACTTCTGGGTTTAAATAAAAAAAGAAATAAAAAAAAATAAATAATCCTATTATTCTGGCATTTAGCAACCATTATAATAGCAGACCCCAAACAAGAACATTATCGTCTGATTTAATGTTGGAAAGTCAGGGAGAAAATACTACACACTTTTACTGTGAAAACGGTTTCAAATCAGAACTCCAATATCAAACTATTGTCTTAACAGTCTTGACAAAACAGCAATGGGATTGTCAAATACAGGAAGAAATCAATCCTAATCATTTCCTATCAGTCCTCTTATTCCATACATTCACATATAGAATAAAATAATTTGGAGTTCTGTTTTGAGAGGATAGAAGAAAGTGTACTAATCTAGAGACAATGGACTGTAGAGCTGGACAGGGAATACATTCTCATAAGCTGTCAATGCAGCATAATTGGTAAAGGGGGTACCACTTATTATGCTTTTACTAGCCTTTTCTCAATCAATAGATCCATCTTGGATTGGTTGTCCAGCTGCACTCCTGCGGCAGAACCTGCAGAGGGGTCTGTTTCTACAAGCCTTTCCTTGTCCATTAGGGTCTGGGATGCTGAAGGATCTACATCAGGAGTGGAGATGCAAATCTGTGGGTTTGCTAAGCCATCTGTAGAACCACCTACCAGTTCGGTTTTATGGGGATCAGCTGTTGAAGCCTTTAGTGCACTATTTGTTTGTTCGTTTGTGGGCTTGTTGATAGATTGGGGTTGAGAAGTTGTAACTTGGGAAGCTTTAGACTTGGGTGGCTCTGTCTGCCATGGAAAACTTATTTTTGCCCCAAATAATGATGCTGCTAGCTCTTGTTTCCCTGTAGCAGAGTGTTCTTCCTGAAATAGGGATCCAGAAAAGGATTTTAATCCTGAAAATAAGCCACTGCCGCCTTCGGTTGGAGGTGATGATGAAACAACGGATGGATTCGCGGGTGAAAATAACGATCCAAGAGATCTTCCTGTCTCAGTCTGGCCAGATATTAAACCCAAGAAGGATTTAGTTGGAGGCTGTTCAACTTTACAAGACTCATCAGTTGGGGTAGCTGTAGTTTTACCTAACTGCACAGGAATAGATTTCATGGTTTCATTACTGTTGGGTTCTTCCTTAATGAATATTGGTTTCTCGTGCATCACATGATTATCTGCAGTTGTTTCTTGCTCAATGGTTTCTATTTGGCTGGTAAGGTCTTTTGAAATATGGATTGACTCACTTGCAACCCCAGAATCTTTGTGACAAGATGCTTCAGCAGCAAGTTCCTTACTGCTAATTACCTCTGCTTCAGTTGTTTCATGAGAATCACTCTCAGAAATACATGGCATAACCTCTGGTAAAACATTTTCATTTTCAAACTCTGAACCCAGTTTCACAGCTGTGGTAGCCGTTTCAGCAGTTGCAGAGGTAGCAGTAATTAAAGATGCAACTTTTGCAGTTGTACCAGTACTGGTAGCTGTAGCTGTAGCAGTAGTTGTAGATGTAGCGGGAGTTGTAGTTGTAGTGGGAGCTGTAGCTGTAGCGGGAGCTGTAGTTGTAGCGGGAGCTGTAGCTGTAGCAGGTGCTGGGGGAGTAGCACACTTTGGCTTAGCCGACTCGGATTCAGATTGTTTAGGTGGTTGCCTCAAACCACCAAATAGAGATCCACCTATGCCTCCCAGCAATGAAGCTCCAGTTTCTGTTCCTGTAGCCTGTCCAGCAGAGCCACCAAACATTCCTCCAAGCAGAGAACCGCCTGCCTGGGAAGTCACTCCTGCCCCTGTTCCTCCAAACATCCCACCCAGTAAAGATCCACCACTTGAGGCAGATGATGGTTTAGCAGCAGATCCTCCTCCAAACATGTCACCTAATAATGATCCTCCAGTGACGGGTGTTGTGGTCTTCAGACCAGGCTGTGGAGTAGCTCCTTTGAATAATCCTCCAAGTAAAGAGCCCCCTGTTTGGGGAGACGCTGACTGAGTATTAGACCCTCCAAAAATCCCCCCTAACAGTGATGCCCCAGTTTGACCAGTAGAACCTGTTCCAAATGGCAAGTTCTTCTGCTGCTGCTGTGCCTGATGAGGACCTTCGGAAGCAAGAGATGCTGGTTTGAACAATGAAGACATGAAGCCGGTTACAGCGTCAGTTGCTGAATCAATAGATGACTTTTCTGGTTCAGGCTGGGTCTGGACAGCAGGACTTACTGGCAAAGGCTCCACTGTTTCTGTTTCTACTTTATGTGGTGCACAATCTTGAGTTGCAGTACTTATAGGTTCAGATTGTGGTTTGGTGCAAAGTTCCAATTGTTTAGACTGATAATCTTCCATTGAAGAGGCTGGTTTTTCATTTCTTTGACAAACTAATTCATCTGTGATATTAGTGTCAGTTGTGGATACACTGATCTCAAGACTAGACTTCTTTTGTGGTTCCTTATGTTCGGTACATTTGGTAGAAGTATTATTTTCACCTGTTTCAACATACACTGATGGTTTGCTTTCAGAACTGTTTTGACTAGTTTCAGTAGGTGCACTAGCAGGAGCAGATCCACCAACTACTGAAAGCACAGCTTTACTAGAAGCAACATTAGTGCCATCTCCTGGTAAGGTGTCACTTAGAAAAGAGGAACCAGTGTTTGCTGGGGAGTGGGCAGTGTTGGCAGCTTGGGAAGATGATCCATCTAACACCCCTTCCAGTAAAGAACTTTTGTTTTGAGTTGCTGAATTGGACCCACTTGTCTGAGGCACTGTAGATGATGGTGCAGAGTTTCCAAAAAGTCCACCTAAAATAGAAGTCTGAGATCCAGCAAGCTGAGGACCAGATCCACCAAATAAGCCCCCAAGTAGTGATGGCCCTGTCTGTGGTCCTGTAGAATGAGGAATAGCACCACCAATCTTAGCAGGACTAACCTGGGGAACAGTTTGGGGAGCAGAGCCTCCAAATAAACCTCCAAGTAAAGATCCCCCAGTCTGTGAGGTGGTAGTTTGAGATGAAGACCCTCCAAACATTGCCCCCAACAGTGAGCCTACAGGCTGGGAGGAGGGCTCAGGGGAAGAACCTCCAAACATAGAGAATAATCCTTTGACTGGTGGCTCCTTGGAGCCTGAAGATGCTTGTAAAGATTCTGGAGGTAAAGGTCTTGTTTGGCTGCTGGGAGGTTCAGAGCTGGGTGTAGAAAATAAAGAAAGCAAACCTTTTCCCGGATCTTCTGAACTAAGTCCCACAGAATGAGGGGGAGGAGGGCCTGATCCAGTCAGAGTCGAAAATATACCAGGAGCTGAGGGTTCTGTAGCAGGTGCAGAATCCTTGGCTGCACTTCCTGAAATAGCTTGATTATGCATGCCAACACAATCTAATCTTAATGTTTCAGATGTAGCAACTATGGTCTCGTTCTTACTGGAGTTCTGGCTAGTTGAAGTAATGTCTTTTGGCATGGTAACATGCAGTTCAGTTGAAATATTGACGGATTTACTCCCTGAATCTGCTCTTTCTCGACAATGGCCACTAAAGTCAGATGTTTCTGATAATCCCTGTTTGGGTTCTTTTTGACCAACTAATGAGTTGGATGTTTTTTGTGGGGCTGACATAGTCGCTGAGGTAGAGGAAATGTTCGCACCAAAACCTGGTGTTGGGCCACTAAATAAGGAAAACAAATTTTTTCTCGGACTGTCATTCGAGCCAGATAAGCCTCCTAACAAACCTCCAAGAACAGAGGTGGCAGTCTGCTCTTGTGGTTGAGAGTGTTCTTGTGGCTTAGATTGTGTATGAGCATCCAGCTGTTGTTGAGTTTGTGACTGAGCAACTTTTTGCTGAGATGGAATGGTTGATGGCTGAGGCTGTTGATTGCTGGAATCACTGAACACTGAAAATAGTCCCTTCAGTGACCGTTCAGATGAACTTGTTGAACCAGGTACAATTCCCCCCAAAAAAGATTCTTTTTGAGGTTGAGACTGTTGGGTGCTTGTCCCACCAAACATGGATAGAAATCCTGTTGACGGAGGGTCTTTTAAAGGCAAGGTTGTCTTTTGTGATGTTTCAGTGTCAGGCTTGGTATGGTTAGGTGGCTGGGGGGTGGTTGATCCTCCAAACATTGATAACAAACCTTTACCAAATGTTTCTTGTTGAGGAGGTGGTCGAGGTGCACTTGATGGATGTGTTTGAGGTATGGGTTCTGGTTTAGGTGCGGCCTGTTGAGGACTTGACCCAGAAAACATTGAAAAGATAGTTTTACCAAATGATTCTTCCTGCGGCGCGCTAGCTTGTGTCTGTGATGTTGAGCTATCATTTGAGGATCCTACCAGGATATCTCCGATAGACAATCCAAAAAGTCCACCGGAAGCTTTAGTTTCTGTCTCCTGTTTTGTTTGCCCTTTAAGTGCTGGTTTGTTAGTTTCAGTACCTTTGGATAAATTAGGCGAGAAAACATCAGATATACTTTTACTTGGCTGAGATGTGCCGCATTGGTCAACTGTCTGCAGTTTTTCAATATCCTTTGATTTAGATGTAGATGAGAGTGAACCTTCTGTAACACTAGATCTCATTTGCTGTTTTTGTGTTGGCGGTGGGGGGGGCTCTTTACTAAATAAGCTACCGATTGATCCAAAGATATTTGACACACCTGTAGTCTCTTTATTTCCAGTGTTACTATCTGATAAGGAATTAGTACTCCCAGTCTTGCTTTGAAGATTAACAGATGACTGAGAATTTGTCTGACTATCTGGTTTAGTCTCATCCATGCCTACAGCAGACTTGAGAAAACTCACAAAGCCTCCCTGTGACTGTTCAGGTGTTATTTCAGTTTTTGTATCCAATGGCTTATCTGTTACAAGGATAGGCTGTGTTGGTTTATTAAGAGATTCTTTTGATGCAAAGGGTACGTTAAAATTGGGCTTTGTTGGGGGGGATGCTTGCTGTTCCATCGTAGTCTGACGTGAAAGTCTTGGTTTCTGTGAGGTCGTATTTGAAATTGTTAGGGGTTGAGTGCCTTCAGCAACTGAGGGAACTGTTGGTAAAATTCTACCACGTGATGTAGTTTGGCTCTGTATTTGTTTACTTTTTTCGATCTGGGTTACAACGGAAACAGAGTCTTCTTTAATAATCTTAGACTTAAGATTTTGGAGACCTGTTGATAGAATGTTTATAGTTTGTTTGCCCACAGCTTGATCCGAGTCCATATTCCCAGGTTTTTTCAACTCCACTTGGGATGGTTTTGTCACAAAAGATGATATTAGGGAGGAAATCTTTTTGACCTGCCGATTAGGCAATTCTTCAACTGAAGCCACCCTTTTTCTCCAGTCATCCTCTGAAACATCATCTACATGTTTGACTGTCACAGCAGTAGAAGAACGCCGCCGTTGGCTCGGTTGATAGCATTTGTAAAGACGCTGGTGATGTGAATTGCCAGCAGAAGTAGAGTTTAAAGAAACAGAAACTTTCTGAGCAAGTAATTTTTTAACTTCATGGCTGTTCCAATAAAGGCTGGTGTGATCTCTTTTAGGACAAGAAAGATCAATAACATCTTGGCAGTAATCTGGATAGCCATGAGTAGGTTGTCTTGGGTCCATCCTCACTTTGTTTAACCTGTAGGATGTGCAATCCATCTGATGTCCTTGAGACAGAAATGAATTTTCAAACATTTCAGAGAACTGCTCAAGATTTAAATTCATTATCTGGTTTCCTTTTCTGTATGCAGCAGACAAATCCAAGGGAGCATTAAGAAGTTGAGGATCACCGTGGTTTTTGCCAGGAAGCCAAAGAAGTTCATCCTCATTGTAAAGTGGAATTTTAAAACCACAAACCAAAACCATTTCATCGTGCAACCAAGCACTGGGGAGACTATCTGGAGTATGGCCATTATCCCATGATTCACCTTCGGGTGTACAGGCATACACATATTCACCTGCTGCATCTGTAAGTAAAGCATAAATATATTCATGGTCTGTGTAAACAAAGTAGCCACAGTCCCCATCTTCTGCTGGCCACCACATTCCTTGCTCCAAAAGAGAAAGCCATTGCTGATACCATTCAGCATCTTCAAGGTACAGTGAGTCTTCTGTTTCACCAATTGCACCTGCTGAACAGTTACGGTTAGTATTATAGTGACTGTGGTGACTTATGTAATTCATGTCAGCATTTTGTATGTTTTCCCTTTCCATTGCATTCTGCCAGTTTGCTGAATAAGATAAGCTTGGTGCAGTTTCCTCATAATAACCTTCATGATAATAGACCCCATTCAAGCTGTAAGAACTACCATCATTAAATGAATGTCTTCTCCCAAAATTTGCATTACCTTGGTTAGTTGTTAAGTTTAGAGCAGCTTCCTTACTAAAGGGGCAGGTAATATTTCCTAAGTCATCATAACTGTTCCATAGTTTTCTTTGGGGGTACAGGTATTCATTTCTTGGTCCTTCAACTGCATGTGATTCCATTTGTTTGTCATGACAGGCAACATTTTGCCAAAGAGTATCATTCACTGACTGATTAATATCTGAATATCTACAATGAACTCTATATTCTGGCATACCTTCACAGTTTTGCTTGTACCCCTGATCTTCACCTTGAAGGTTGTAGTTTGAGGACTCATTCAGAAACTGCTGCCAAAGGGCGCTTTCACGGATCCACTGGTTCTCATCATATGAGGGACTTATCCCATACTCAGAAAAATTACTTTGGTAAAGGTTCTGATGTGCTCCCTCAAAGAAAGAAGGGAGGGTTTCACCTTTAAATGCCCCCGGGGTCATGACTGGAGAAACCGTACGGCTTTCCAAATGGTAGTGAATATTTCCTGTACTATAAGCCATTGGGTTATTTGATGAAAGTGAGTGAGAGTAGTATAACTGTGATAGATTGTCTGTGCTAAATGAGTAGTTTGTTGTCTGACTTTGAAGAGATCTTGCAAAAGCAGCTGATGTTCTCAGGTCTAAACTTCCATCATGAATTGCCACTGGTGTACTAAGTAAAGCATGTCTACTTTGTCCTGGATTCAGGTAGACAGGAGCTGATCTTTCCAACCTTTCATTTACAAAGTCTGTGGTAGTTCTTTTGATCAACTCTGAAGTTAAACCTGTTGTGTTGGTCAATGATGTCAGTTGCTCCGTATCCTTACCACTACTTTTTGTTTGACTATCACAGGGTTGAGCAAGGTTTTGAATCCTTTTATCTTTATCGATATTTTCTTGCAAGGAGGGTTGTTTTACATTGGGAAGAGAATGAAGTACACGGTTTTGGTGTGATAATGGCTTTGCGAATGGAGACATAGCGTCACTTGCTTGCATTGGTTTTTCTGCTGATTTTTGACAAGTCAGGTCTGTGCTTTCTGAGGATTTGGTTAACTTGTTGAACAACCCTGATATCACTCCTGATTGAGTTGTAGCCTCTATCTGTACTGGGGTATGATGGCTACCAGGTACTTTGACTTGATGATTTACTCGGGTCTCATGTGTGCTTGTCTGTTGCTTCTGCTGAATCCTATTTTCTGATGAAGATTTAAATAGTCCAGTGAATGGAATACTGCTACTACTTTCTTGACCCGTTTCTGTCGTATTATTTTGAGGTGGACTTTGGCTAGAAATTCTAAAATCTTTTTGTCTTAGCTGTTCATGACTGGATTTAGTGAGGGGAATTTCATGCTGCTGTGCTGATGGTTGATTTTGTTTATCTATCCTCTCAGCTGAAGTAAATTTGAAAAGACCAGAGAAAAGTCCCCCTTGTTGTAATGGTTTCTGAAGTGGAACAGTTTGTTGTCGAGTAAAGCCTGGTTTATAGGTTTCTTGAACTTTTTCTTGCTGGCTCATTGTTCTGTTCTTCATACCCCCAAGAAGTCCTTGAGTTTTCTGTGCATCACTGGTTTGCTGGTGTTGATCACCATCTAGCTGAGGAGTTGCTTGCGTATTCTCGGTTGAGGCCAATTTAAGGAAGCCAGAAAGTAAGCTTTTTGGTTGAGGTTGTGTTTGCCGAGTTTCACCATATGTCTGCTGCTGCCCAGGATTACTGCCACTTATTACCCTTGGCTTTTCTGCTTCTGCAGTGTTCTGATTTTGTTGTATATTTTCTGTTGATGAAAATTTCAATAGCCCTGACAGAAGGCCACCTCTCTGTGGAGTGGTACAACTTTGTTGTGGAGGTGGATTGCTTGCCTGCAGCGGCAAACTGCAAGTCATGTCACTAGTAGACCCAAAATTCAGTAGTCCAGATAGCAGTCCTTGTTTGTGTTGATTAGAGTCCATTTGATGAATGCCTTCGACTGAGCTTCGTCTCAAAGGGGTTGTGCTGAAATGCTGTGATCCAGGCTGACTGGGGCTTTGAGACTGTGTTCCATGAGGAGCTCTTGTTGGTTTCTGATTTGAGGTATGTTGTTGGTCATTTGGCATTCTAGACTTCTGGTTTGAACCAGCAGGATTGGAGGAGGGATCAAACATGCTAGAAAACCAGCCCTTTTCAGTGTTTTGTTGTTGCATGGTAGAAGTAGAGTAGGCTGAAACTGGATTGTGATGTTCTTGTGGATAATTCTGTGCTGTCGCAGAGGCATCTGTGTCTTCAGTGGATGAAAACCCCAAAAATCCAGTAACTACTTTACCAGATTTGGGATTGACTGGGGGTTGGAAAGGTAGTTTAGTCGTACCACTTGCTGAGTGGTTCCCTACTGGTTTGCCTGGCTGGGGGTTCTCGTTAGCTCGAAACACTGGATATACTGCCACAGGGGGAGTGCTTTGAGGCACAATAGGAATGGCTGGTGGAATCAGGGAACTCAGTGATTTCCTAAAAGGGCTAAAAAACCCAGTGTTTTGAGTCTGGAAGGTAGATCTTTGAGGTTCTGGAGCATTTTTATTTTGTTCTGAGCTCTCTGGATTTTGTTTCCAGCATAAATTCTCGTCATTTTCATGAGACGAACTTCCTAACCTGAGTGATTTCATATCATAATCATTGTCTCTCATTGACTGTTTACTTTGATAAATGGATTTATCAACCATAATTCTGTCTGGCTGAATATGTCCTTGGGAATATTTAGACTCTTCTTGCTTTGATTCAGCAGGGATACCACCTCCCCCACCTGAGAACAGCTTTAAAGGATTCAGTTTACCTAAGACCGAGTTTCCTGTCTCATTTTGGGGCTGAGTCAGGACCTCAGGTGAATGTTCTCCATTATTTCTTTGAGTTTTACCTCTTATGGCAGTTCCTGTTTCTTGAGCATCTGTTGTTTTGTTCTGTGGAGGCTGATAAGGCAGAGTGCTGAATGACTTTTTTGGAGAAGTTTCTACTGGAGATACAACTGCTACTGGAGCAGTGCTATTTGCCTTAGTGGGAATAAAAGACAGAAGCCGTGTTATTCCAGACTGCGCAGGTAGGGGAGATGATGGTTGGGGAGCTGAAGCAGGTTGTTTGAGGCCTCCTCCAACTTTGTCGGTAATGGAGCAAAACAATGAGCTCATTGCATTTTTTACACCTGAAATACCATGATCAGATTCAGCTTGGATTTGGGTTTCTCCTTTACAATCCTTTGAAACACTCTGCTCTTCTCCAAATGAATCCGTTCTATTACTACCTTGGGATGATAGCCTTGATTTGCTTGATTTAGGAAGGGATCCATATTTGCTAATTTCCTCTTCTTTTTCAGCAAGATATTCAGATACTGTTTCAACAAGACACTGCAGCTCATCCATCGGGTCAACATATTCATCGACCGGCTCCTCTACAGGGGAGAGTATTGCCTCAGAAGCCCATCCTCCTGTTTTAGATTTGCCACACTTCTTTTCCCGAAGCGTCTGGTCATAATCCGTGTAGCTCTCATACGAATGATGGTCCTTGCAAAGCCTTGCATTGTCTGAGTAGAAGTCTTCACCCACAAAGTCAATATAATGATCATCTTTATCAACGCCTGAAGGGTAGGGGGGATCCTTACCATTCTCAAATTCAAAGTCAAACCTTGCCCTCGGTCTACTATCATACCCTTTTTTATATGCTACATAATTCTCTAAAGTATTGTCCAGGTCGTTTTTGGCCCACATCCTTGTTTTGTAGAGAAGCCCGTCCTTGTGCGGCCTAAGGCAAGAAGAGGTTGTGAAATGCTCCTCTTCTTCCTGCATCTCTGCTACCCTTCGCAGAAACGGCTCCCCTTTTTTTTCCTGAAGCGGTGCAAAGTGAGATACAGAGCTCTCTTCTCGCTGCTTATCAAGAAGTCCTCTCGGATCTGTTATTCTTTTCTTTCTCCGCCTGTCAATTGTGTCATACCCTTCGGGATATGTGGCAGCCCGCACTGTTTTGTGACTAACTGGCTCTCTTGCCGGCTGTGGGTAAGGTCTGCCCATTCGAAAGATTACGCTGTCTTCCTCTTCATCTAAGAAGTCACTGAGCCTGGGCTTTGATCGTCCTTTGTATTTGTTTTCCCACTCTTCAAACCCCATCCCAGAATCTACAGGTATAATTCTAACTCTTCCCTTCTGGTTTAAAGAGCTTTTAAAGGTAAAAGGAACAGTTTTAAAATAAAACATGGGTTTGGGAACAGTAAGGAAGACAAAAGGAAAGCAAATGGAAAAAAGAAAAAATTGAAGACAAAAAAAAAAAAGTTAGACAGTATGAATATTAAGAAGAAATGTACACAGGAAAACTGCATGCAATGATATAGAAATATAGAAGCATATTCCACCATTGTTGTGTATTTTATAGGTTCGTTATTCTGTTTTATGTTGGAAGAGATTAGGAGTCACTCTGTTTGCAAGAGCCTAAACTAGTTTAGACGTTGTCAAATGTCCACAACAGCTGCCACATGTAACAGCTCCCTAAACCCTCTATTTCATTAGTCTCCATGGTGATGAAGCTAAACGACCAGCATATGACATTTAGTCCATAATTTTACAATTCCTAAAGAGAGCAGCCTGCATCAGCCGCTAACTTGCTCCCTGAGGGAGCGTCACAACGAGGCTTTCAGTTTACCAGATAATGAAAACCAAGAGCGAAAGCTTTTCAAACTACCAGAGTTTTAGCAACAGATTCTTAGAAGAAATGAAACAAAGACAAAGCTCTGGCTGCAGTCCCATTCTTTACCCCGGTTTTCTAAAGCAGAATTAGCCGGATCAGCTCGCTATCAGTGAGCACAGGCAGATTTGAGGCAATCTCAGAATTTAATTAACCAATAGCATTTCTATCATTTTCTCCCATACTCCATATCCTTTCCCTTTTGGAGCTAAATCTTTTATATGAAGCCAGACTGGCAGAAGGCGATGACTGCCTGATTTGTTCCACTGTTAAAGGTAGAAGTGCTAAATCTTAACCATTGCAGTGACTCTCTGTACTTTGGCAGCATTTCAATGGATTAGTATATCATTAAAAAGTTTGACGACTTTTATAGAAATGTTATGATCTACAAAACCACGGAAAAGGCTGCTGACTTTTGTTGAACAGACAATGATTGGTCACTACTATGCTGGCTGTTTCAGGTTACATCAGTGGAAAGTTGAGTGGAAGAAAAAAATTTTAATTCAAAAAGGGATAACATCCATGAGGAACGATCTGAAAGGAAAGCCTATTTAAGAGTTGGAGAAAGAAAGACGAGATGTGAACTATAGCTCAACTCAAGTATTTTAAGCCACACATTTAGGACTTTGACAACTGTCCAATTCACTGTGTTAAGCAACGCCTGAGGCAGAAGTGTCTTACAAAGGCTAGGGAATAAAATGACTGGATAATTGCAGAGCAGTTTAGGCATTTAAAGTCTGAAGAAAAACAAGAGCCAATCTGCTGGAGGTCCACTCAGAGGTTTTTACGGGTAGTGATAATTTGGGGAGCCCTGCCATCTGCTGGTGTTTATCCACTGGTTCGGCCAAGTCAGAAAAAAGGTTTAAACTGATATATAGAGGGAAATGAGTGACACCTGAGGGCTGGGATTGAACCTAAATTTCTTAACACCTCAGCAGTTATTAATTCATGTAAATGGAGCCCCAACAAAGTATTGGCACATAGGATGTAAAATACATAATCATCTTCAGAAAGTCTACATTTATTAATTTATCATGCTGATAATTTTAAGGCTGCTGATGTTTTTTTTCTCCTTCCACTCAACTTAACGTTCATGCAGTTTTTTTTATCAGCACTGACCTTCAGTAGTTTACTGTGGAGGGAATTTTGTTTCATTGGGTTTTGTTGCGAACACATTTTGTAAATAGAAAAAAAAAACTTTTAAAAAAGAAGTTTTAAGAGTATGATTTTATTTCAAATTAATTTTGTCTCCAAAATTATTTCTCATATTTTATTTTTTGCCAGTGGCATTTTTATTGAACATATTTTATGTTTTCCTTTTTTTAATTTTATGAATTGTGCTCTTTCAAATTTGAGTTTTACAGATTACTTTCTCTCTACTTCTAGCCCAGTGGTTCCCCAAGTGTGGGGCGCTATGATTCTGAGGGTAGGTCGTTAAAGGGGGGAGATTGCCGTTAAGGAGAGATTGTCTCCTGTAATACCTGAAACCTGTCTATAATTGTTAACGACCGACTCTTAACAATCATAGACAGGTTTCAGGTATTACAGGCTAACAATTGAACCAAACGACCCATTCATCGGTTACCATTTGCATGTTTCCAAGCGATACAAGCCCTCGTCTATATAAAGACTCAAACTCACTGCGGATCCAGACATTTGAATTGAGAAAGCTTCCTGGAGAGGTGGAGAAACGTCTTCAAATCTTGGAAACCAAGTCCAGTGGATATTTTTTTTAATTTTTACGGAAAGTTACTTTCAAAACTTTTTTTGTTTAAAACTTTTTACAACACTTTATTTCAGTAATGGAACATAATCCATATTAATCTTTCAGTTCAACGAGTTTCATGTTAGCAGTCTTTCCTGTGAAAAAAGGAATAAAATCCCATTTCTTCTAAATTAATATCCTTCAGGTTATCTTGTTTTAATTCTTTCAAGGACCAAAACTTTTTTTTTGGTCCTCTTCCAGTTGAAGCGATGTACAAGAAAATTAGAAATAAAGTATGCTTTACCTCCATCTCTATAAATAATCACTTTTTGAACTAAATTAATAAATTATGCAATAGGTCATAATCTAATTAAGATTTTAATCAAAAACGCAGAAATTTGACGTCATACAGAAAGTGAGCGATGATAGTATTTTTGTAATCATCATGCAAACCAATTGTTTTAAAATCATAGCACAGGACGTCATTTTTTTGTGATTTTCTCTCACATTCGAATGTCTAAAAGAATCCCTCGCTGACTGAATGGGTGTTTTTCAGGGACACAGTTTATACCCAGCTCTACCTGCTTCCTCTCTGGTCCCTGTAGTCCAGATCCAAACTGTGGACAGAGTCGGTGCAGCAGTCCGGCAGCTGCTGCGGACGAGGCCCCATGGGGAACTGGTGCATGGAGGAGTTGGGCTGGGCCGTGGTGTGGTACCGCGGCGGCAGACTGTTGCTGGTCTCACTGCGGTAGTCGCTGTCCCTGTCGTCCACGGCACTGTCCTGGTCATCCAAAGCTGCAACAGGACGATAAACGATAAGAGAGGAAGACTTTCAGAAGCTCCACGTGTCTATATGTGAGAAAAAAGTCAGGAAGTGTTTTAGTTGGACTTTTTTTAAATCAAGTCTGAGGTGATGAAACGGGCTCAGCAAAGGAAAGTGTTTGGGGATGCTGACAAGCACATCTGAAAAGGTATGCGGGTCCGGTTGCCACCATGCAACAACGAATCAAACAGCAGGATATGTCGCCGACAGGCGGCGTCTGCGTTCATCTGCAAAAACTTTAACCTGTTTTTCATTTATAATAGCAGGGATGAATAAGGAACTGGTTGTTAAACAAGATTCTTAGATGCAACAACACCCCCCAAAAAAAAAAAAGGATTTAGGAGCAAATCTTTAACAAAAATGTAAAACAAATAAATAATAAAGGAGCTGTAATGGGTTACCAGGTAGCAGCCTGATGTAATCTAGCAGATTTTAAGCAGGGTAAACAGAGACCAGCATCACTCTACACTAAGGACCCCGTTTTATTAGAGGCAACAAATGTTTTAACTCAGTGTCCTCAGATGACTGAAGATGAGCTGAAGCAGAGCTTTTATCAGACAATATTAGACCGAAACTACCCGAACTTCTTAGTTTTACAGTATTTCAATCATTCTTAAGGCTTAAAGCTGCTGTTTAGGAACTAAACAAAGAAATTTTTTTATTAGTTTGGCTTTTATTTATGAAAATATTATGCAAACTTAAACTGAACAGTGAAAATGTGCTCCTATTTCTAGGGATGAACCAAGAATTTAACTGGTGACCAAAATGAATGACCATGGACTGGCTGATGGGAAACTCTATTATATAAATTTTTAAATATTATAAAGTTTTGATTTCTTTAAAACAAGAAACAAAAACAAAAAAAACAAAAAAAAAAACTAATCTCTTTCCTCAGTTTGAAAAATAATGTATTTAGAATTCTAAGCACAGATTTGAACGGAATAACAAAATTAAAAGGGTGCATAAAATAGATTATCCTGACTTTTCTGTCCAGGATAATTACTAAACCATTAGAATAATAAAAAAACAAAATGACATGATAATAAACCAGCAGCTTGGTGGGGAATGAAAGGGTTAATGGGCATTAAGGAGGACAGCAAGGGATAATATTGGTTAGGCTGCAGAAATGTTAGAAAATGTAAGAAAACCTTATAGATTACATTTTAGGAATATTATGACATGCAAAAAGGGGTGAGGGTTGGCCAGGGGAAGAGGTCCATTAAGTTCTGTTACATACTCAGCGGCTCAGCCCATCCGAAATAGTTGCCTGGTGAAAGTGCAAACGTTAAAGGTGAGAGATAAGTCCGACGGGACGCGGGCCGTGTGCACAGAAATTCAGAGTCTCTGTGCTGAAAAAGTGGAAAACTCATAAAAGGCTCAGTAGATTCTGAATATCATTCACTAAATTAATTTGTGCAAAATATTTGGAATGTTTTAATACTGATATAAAAAAAATACAAAGTGCAGAAACAAGCAGGATAAGAAAGCTAAAACAAGAAGCAGAGTAGCTAAGGAAATGAGCTGGCTCCATCTAGAGGCAGAGAGGAGTACTGAGAGCAAGGACTCACAACACTGGGAGGGGGCACATTGCAGCGCGGCCCTCGGATTGTCCACATCCTGAAGGGGATACTACAAAGGAAAGCAGAAACAGAAACCAAACGTGAACGATGCAGCCAGTCTGTTCTTAAATGTTGTCTATATTTCTAGAGCTTTCCTGCAGTTTAAGGTGGAACAGATTACATTTGTTTCAAGTTCAGTTAAAAACCTGTAAGTCTGTTCACATTAATTTATTACTAATAATGTGACAATCATTGATAAAAAAAGGTTTTAATATAAAAAAAAACATTAGCATGTCAGGGAGAACATAGTTATAGAAAAGACGGCAAAACGTTCCTAAGCAAGCAAGCTATTCACAGAAAGGAAACATGTCGCTAGAAAGCTGAGCGGAAGGAAAAAGTGGTAACCATGTGCTGTGGATGGTTCTTTGGAAGCAATCACAACTGTTTTCCCTTTATCCAAGCACATCAATAGAAAATTGAGTGGAAGGAAAAAGTGTTTGCTACCTGGACAACCAATGCTGGAGACAGAGCTATTTTCACATTGTGTATTATTTGTTGATTCAACTTCTAACTTGGTCTACCAACTTTTCCTAATCACAGTAGCTTCATCTGGTCTGGTTCTGTTCGGCTGCGACTCCATACTGGAGGGAAATATAAGCTGAGATGCTGCCATTAACTAACCTGACTCCGCCAGATGGATTTGCTCCGCATATCCATCTGGAAACCTTCGGTTGAAGTAATTTTGGGAAGGGGCGAAAATACTGGTTAGCTGATTGGCCTATGTTGGT
>NW_015150953.1:247604-249931 GCF_000732505.1 Cyprinodon variegatus
CCAGACTGATCTGCGAGTGAAATCTTGAAAGCTGGCGAGATCAGGATGGTCTCACGAGGCTAGCCATTAACACCTATAATTATAGATGATAGAGTTGAGCCTTTTTTCAATGATTAGTCCTGTTTCTATTCTAGACATAGAGAAGAAGAAGAACTGTCTCAGATCTCATCTGCTTAACTCTTTTTTTTTTCCATACAGAGCCACCGCTGAAGCTAGTTACCTTTTCTATCATAGAATGTATTTTAAGATCAGTGTTTCTTTGTTCATTCTGTATTTCTGTTTCGGCCTCCTTGAACCCCAGTCGGCCTCGGCAGAACGCCGCTCACACCGAGCCCGGTTCTGATTGAGGTTTGTTCCTGTTAAAAGAGAGTTTTCCTCTCCACTGTAACTGTATGCATGCTTGGTATCAGAATCAACAAAATGCAAGCATATATCCACCGTTACTACATGCTCATACTGGAGTTGTGAATCCTGAAACGTCGATGACTAGATGCAAACAGCAGGTTTTCCCTTAGATTGAAAAGTTTTAACCAGCCTGACAGTTGTGAATTTGTGCTATACAAATAAACTGAAACTAACATGTGGTTTATTTATTTTACTAAGATAGATGGAAACCTCCAGCACCAAACACGCCTGAGTCTGCTGCAGGTTTCCTCCAGTTAAAAGGGAGTTTTTCCTCTCCACTGTCGCTACATGCATGCTTGGGTGTGAGGGATTGCCTTCGAGTCAATGAGTTGATGCAATCGGCTGGTTTTCCTTAGATAGAAAATTGAATAAATCCGACTGGATGATCAGGTTGAATTGCAAAGGGCCTTGAGATGACATGTGATATGAATTGGCGCTATATAAGTAAACTAAATAAATAAACTGAATAAACTTTCCAAAATCAGAATCCAGACCAGAAACCAAAGATCTAAGCAGGAAGCTGGAACCTCTGAACATTAGTTAGCAATTAAAAAAAACAATGAATCTGAGCTTCTTCTAAAAGACAGAAGCAACATTTTACCTCGTCGTGGATTCCCATGTTGATGCGTTCAAGCTTGCCCGTCCAATACTGAGCCTCATCTTCTGGTATATCTGTCGGTAAATCATTTACAAAAGCATTTCAGAAGGTTAACATTAAATATTCCTGTTGGTTGAACTTCCCAGACTCACTGAGGGAGTGCAGACATAAAGAACACCAACAGATCTACTCCACCTGAATGTGAAATAAAGTGGAATACATTGGAAGTGACAGGAGGTAGAGAAATAAGCATTTCTCCAGCCGCGGTGTGTGTGTGTGTGTATGTGTACTGTATCCCATCATTGCTGTTTTAAAGTGGGTTTAAGCTGCTCAGCTGGCAGATGCACATTAAAGGGCACAGGCACAAAGGCCAGGCCTTCAAAGAGACGCCGACCTGCACCTGGAATGGTGGCACATGGACATCATGAGACAAAGAGAGGATAAAAATGTCTCCCACGCAGCGGGGTGGGGTTAAGGAGACCCTTCGTTTTAACTTTGATGTCTTCTGACCATCAGGCTGTGGCAGCTGCAGTGATTGCAGTACTAGCAGAGCAGCGGTCAGGAAGATATCGAACCGACAACCAGGGCTCGACATTGGAATCAGACTGCATTTGATAGCAGAGCGTGTTTTTTTTTTCTTACCTGCTCAGCACTAAAATAAGCATTTTTTAAATCAAGCACATTTCTTTTGGTATAGAGTTCAGTAAAAAACTTTTAAAAAAGAATTCTGTTCGAATTAAAAATATTTTTTAAAAATTGTAATAATTTTCAGCAAGAAAGGAGAGTTTAAGTCAGTCTTTCTTTGAAAGCACTGACTGTATGAACATTTTATAACACATTAAACGTCATCAAAGAGCAAAAATATAAAGTTCTAAAACATCTAACCTGCTTTATTCCTCTTTAATCATAAAGTAAAAACATCATCCTATCTACATAATTATATTGTTGCCCACGTTTCCAACCAAACTCGTCAACATGGAACAGATTTTTAGGTCCATGTTTTCAGATGTGTCGCCATTTTAATCTATTATATAGGTCGATCAAAATCAAACTTCTTATATTTCATTATACAAATTCCAATAACAGGAAAGAGACTTTAGATCATTAAAATTAACTGCATTGTTACTTTTTTGGACTGTTACCAACTCAGTTACTGTTACGTTTAACTAGTTAAAGGTATAGTTGAGGATTTTCACGAATTTTTGAAAAGACCCGCCCTCACAAGTTAAAAAAAAAATGCACATGCTCAACCCTGCAACTAGGGCTGCAACAACGAATCGATAAAATCGATAGAAATCGACTTTTAAAAGCTTTGGCAACTAAT
>NW_015150953.1:250309-253578 GCF_000732505.1 Cyprinodon variegatus
GTTAATATAAAAAATATTTTTTGTCCGATTCATCGATTAATCGAAAAAATAATCGGCCGATTTCTTCAATTTTTAAAATAATCGTTAGTTGCAGCCCTACCTGCAACACCTATTAAACGCGGGCGAGAGCGTGCACAAGCATATTTTCCTCGTGCGCGCTCTATTTAAAAGTTGCTGCTTGCGTCGCTCATTCAAGCTTACTTTCCAAAAGACGATTTGCAGTTTTTCTTGTCAGACTCACCACTAGTAATTGAAAATGGATGAGCACGTAGGACGGCCTTACGTAAACGTATCACCAGAATGACTGACAATTAGGAGAACCAATTATTTTGATGATCCACCCGGAAAAAGAACATCCTCAGCTATACCTTTAAGTAACATTTTTAACACTGTTCATTAGTCTAATGTTAAAAGAGATCAAAAGCTGGTTCCCCTTATTCGTTTTACTCTGAGTTTAAAACTTTGCAAGAACATAATTAAGATGATGAGAAATCAGCATTTTTTTGTCTTTCTTACTACGTTTCCACTGGTTTTCTTTGGCTGTAATACTCTGTTTTTTTCATTGCATCAAGTTGCATCGTTTGGGCTCGTGTGCTGAGAGCTGCATTACGAAGCCCGACTATAACTCATTTTAAGGATTGTCTTCCTGTAAACAAATCAGCAATACTTTATGTTGCTTCATCACATCAAAACTTACTTAAATAGTTTGTTGTTTTTGATTGGATGAAATTTGTTTGTGTGATATTAACATTATATTATACAAACTAAGTATTTGCAAATCAGTTATACCTGCTTCCCAGTCATCCAGGTCAGAGTTATTCCAAAAAAGTTAAAAAACCATCCACTGGACTTTGTTTTCTAAGTCTGAGGATGTTTCTCTTTCCATCCATGAAGCTTTTTCAATTCAAAATGTCAGAAATAGAATTAAGTTTTAGGCTCTATGTCGCCTTTAAAGGGGAACAGAAGACCTTGCATATTCAGCCAGGCCATCTATTCCCTTTAACGACCCCCCCTTTCAGAGTCATAGAGTATGGGGCATCGCAAGCTAACAAAAGAAGCCAAACGACCCCCATTCCAAAAAGGTGAACCCGTTGGTCTATTTCAATTTGCTTGTTTTCTAAACAAAAACAAGGTTTTGATTTGCTGCTGTATAAAACCTCGAACTCAACGCTATTTCTGACATTTTGAATTAAAAAAAGCTTCTTGGTTGGGAAGCGAAACATCTTCACACTTGGAAACAAAGTCCAGTGGATTGTTTTTTTTTTTTTACTTTTTTGGAATCAGGTATACAATAAAATTGCAATGCTTATCGAGTTGGTGTGAATTATACATAAAAATCTTTACAAACATAGTAAAATATTAAAAGAAAATAGGAACAAGAAAGGTATAAAATGAGATAATGCATATTACATCATTTACCCATTGCTCTAGCATAAACACTTAGGAGTTCAGGGACCTGAGGCCCAGGGAAAAAACCTTCACCCCGTAGACTCACCAAACGGCAGCTCGAAGCGGGTATCCAGCAGAACCCGATGAGGCGTTGGGTTCTTGGTGCCATAAATCTCATCAGCCTTCATTAAAACCTCTGCATCCAGGAAAATCCACTCTCCAGATCCCTCCTGTTAGCAGACATATTCATTTTATCCAAACCTGAGTGAGTGATGTCACTTATCTCCACGCGGGTTCGTGCTCCAACCTCTTCAGACTGCCGGATGGTCTTCAGAGGAATCCAGGCCGTCCCCACCATGGTGTCCCAGATGAGACCTTTGTCCCAGACCTCGACGATGAGACCGAGGTCCAGCCGGTTGATCTCGCTGAGGAGCAGAATCAGGGAGGAAGATCAGCATGTGATAGCAGACAAATACTGTGGTAATTCCTGATGCAGAGGGTGGAAAACAGAAAGCTTTGTTGTTTGGAAAACCATCAAACTAAAAAAACACTTTCCAGTCTGGCGTTCAGTTCACTTTTAATGGAGCTGAGATTTCAACATAATTACTGTCAGGATCCAAACACAGCCTCATGACAAAAGGTCCTTTTTGTTATGTTTTAGCCGTCATCATCCACCTCTGCCTTTTTCCATTCAACAGGCCACTCAAAGGGCTCCACAAGTGCTTGATGATGCAAAAGCATGGACATGCATTTAGAAAGGAGCTGCATGACTGGGACATTTGCATACTCTCATCGTGGAAGTTTAGAAAGATCGAGAAAGCAAACAAAAGGAAGATGCGAGAAAAGATAATCAAAGGCTGAGGATAATTGGGAGCGATGGAGAAGAGGACGGAGCGGAGCGTCCAGGGCAGCCAGGTGCAGAGATAAAGGCTCGCTCCCAGTAAATGAGCCCCAATAAATGCATGCAGCACCGTACCATAATTAAACCATGGTTGACTATTAGAAAGAGACTTCTGCTGTTTGAGGCGTTAATATATTCGGTAAACTAGATTTTCACTCATTTACTGGTTTCACCTTTTATTGTAGCTCTGCTCAAAAGAAGCTTCCATTCACTGCAAAGCAGCATTTCAACAAACGGATGGAAGCCAAAACTACTATTTCAATCAAAAATATATTTACTCAGATCAATAATAACAATACAGCACCTTAAATTAATTAATTTATTGATCATCAGTTATCTAATCTCAGCTAATAAAGCAGTTTACCCTTCAGGTCATAAATCTATTTAGTGTATATAGATATATATATTTTTTCCTGATATCATGAGACTAATGAATTAAACAAGAGTAATTCCGTTAAGTGCAAAACCCTTCCTTATCCAGAGATTAGAAGCCAAAATTTGAATGAACATTTAACGTGTCAGGCTTAGTCTTAGGCCAATCAGCATTAAATTGGCTGATTTTCAGGTGATTGGTCACTACCGACAACCTGTCGGTGATTACGGAGACAGTGGAGCTAAGTCTAAAGCAAAAGGAAATCGTTTCGAGAACACTGGGAGAGGGGAACCGGCTAGCCGTGAATAATAATAATCAACCAAAACTTTCGTGACCCCCACGCAGTATTTCCGTGGAGCCCCTACGGCTTCCGGACCCCCTGTTGAAGACCTCCGGTCTAGAGCTAAATTAAAATGGCTTTTTTAAAGCCAACCACACACCTCTTAAGAGCATTCCCCACTCCATCCTTTGTTATTTTCTCTTTCATTTTGATTAAAAAAAGCTTGACTGTGCTGCATCTTTCACTAAAACAGTGGTCAGTTCCTGATACTTTCTCATCTCATAATGTTTTATCCTTTATCAGGGGCGGATTTAGTAAATTTGGGG
>NW_015150953.1:254212-256206 GCF_000732505.1 Cyprinodon variegatus
ACGGAGAGTCTCCAGACTGATCTGCGAGTAAAATCTTGAAAGCTCGCGAGATCAGGATGGTCTCACGAGGCTAAAGACAGGCAGGGGGTCCTATGAATTGAGAAGACAACACATGAAACAGACCCATTATACAGATAGAGAAATTTTAATAGAATAGACATCCATTCTTTGTTCTAGGCTTTGTCCCTCTCTTCTTGTCCCTTTTTATTGTTTTTTTCCTTTCTATGTTTTGTACTCAGCTGACTTTTCATGCTGCCTCAAAATGATTGAAAGATTTTTTCCAAGCACTAAGCTCACTTAGCTGATTGCTCCTTCCTGTGTTTCCAAAAAGGCGACGGCAAAAGTAAATAACCCAGTCCTTCTTTTCACTGTAGACAAGCCATGATCTGCTTATCTGTTCTCCATTTTTCATTTGAATGAAATAATAGCTGCATGACACTTAATATTCTAAGTGTTCTGATGGCGTTTTAGCGAAAGCATTTTTATCAAAAACATGATTAATGTGACAAATAAGGAATAGTTGTATTAACCATGTGAACAGAGTTTGAGGCAACTGTATAGTATTGCCTAATGGTAAATGCCCCCTGTCCTTAGTAATACAAAGTTAATGTACATAAGACAACATTATTTAAAATCTATGGATCTGATGCTGTGATCAGCAATTGGCGGTGAAAATATTTTCTTAATTCAACAATATTATTGGTTTTGACAGCATCTATTGCAACTGATGGTGCCGAACATTTACTAGAAACCAACATGTGCCTCTGATAGATGCTGAATCACCAAAGGGAGACACATCAGCAAGGAATACAAGGAAAGATGAAGGTCTGGAAAAACAAACACTGCTGCAAAGACAAACAATGACACAAGGCGAACAACATGTTGGCTTTTTCATCACCATGGGGACACTTGGCTGTTGGAAAATTTGGAAATGAAACCAGCGGATCATAAGAAGGAAATGAGCAAGCTAATCTGGACTGTTTAAGGAGAAAGAGTGGCTCTAAATTATAAAAATGGGGGAAACCAGATGGAACATCATTTCAGGTCCTTCTTCCGGCTACCAGAACATTACTTTCCTCAACAGCCTTGCTTTATCTAAACCATAGAATGAGATAAATCAGGCATTTAGTGAAACTTACAACATGAAGTCCTGCTCCCAGCAGGGCTGGTCTCCTCGCACAGTGATGGTTGTGCTTTTAACATTCTGGACCTTCAGCGTCACGTAGGTGTTGAACTTATCTGGAAGAAACAGGAATAGAAAATGGTGAAGGATGGATGAAATAATGGATGGATGGATGGATGGATGGATGGATGGATGGATGGATGGATGGATGGATGGATGGATGGATGGATGGATGGATGGATGGATGAAAGAAAAAATGGTTGGATGGATGGATGGATGGATGAAAGAATGGTTGGATGGCAGATGGATGAACAGTTGGATGGATGAAAGAAAGAATGGTTGGATGGATGGATGGATGGATGGATGGATGGATGGATGGATGGATGGATGGATGGATGGATGGATGGATGGATGGATGGATGGAATGAATGAATAAAAGAATGGTCTGATGGTGGATGGGTGATTGGATGGATGGATGGATGGATGGATGGATGGATTGTAGATGGATGAAGAGTTGGATGGATGAATGGATGGATGAATGAAAGAATGGTTGGATGGATGAATGGATGGATGGATGGATGGATGGATGGATGGATGGATGGACGGACGGACGAAAGGATGGATGGATGGATGGATGGATGGACGGATAAAAGAATGGTTGGATGGATGGATGGATGGATGGATGGTTGATGGATGAACAGTTGGATGGATAAATGGATGGACGGATGAAAGAACCGTCCAATGATAGATGGATGGACGGACGGACGGATGAAAGAATGGTTGGATGGATGGATGGACTGTTGGATGGATGGATGGATGGATGGATGGATGGATGGATGGATGGATGGATGGATGGATGGATGGATGGATG
>NW_015150953.1:256332-261979 GCF_000732505.1 Cyprinodon variegatus
TGGATGGATGGATGGATGGATGGATGGATGGATGGATGGATAATTTCCTGCTGATAACAGAGAGAACCGAGTTTTCTCTGCCTTCCAGGCTGATCAAAGCTTTTCCAAACCCACAGATCTGAGATCAGCCACAAAATGTTGATCTCTGCATCTTTAATCTGTTGCATGAAACAAACGTTACATCATGAGGCTTCAGCTCACTTGATTAAAACATCCTCAGCAACAGTTTCAAGGTAAAACTTGGCTGAACTAAAGAAAGTGGGCTGTTGAATCTGCTGTGGATTAGTCTGGTGGCAAAGGATCAGTAGCTCCAGTGAAAGCAGATAAATCTCCTCCTAAGTATGGCGAGCTGAGCCAAGCCGAGCCAGGACAGCACAGTGACCCTGTTAATCTCCAAAGTGAGCCATCCTTATATGTCACACCACATCCAACTCTCGGCCTCCAAATGCTTCATATGCATCTCCTGCACACTCAGATCCACTTTCTCTTAACAGAGAGGATAAACACTCAGTTGGCGACCATGCAGGCCCGTTTCCTGGTGACGTAATAAAGCCAGAGTCTCGTTTGACCTGTTGATGCTGCTGAAAAAGGTCTCCGTCACTCCTGATACCAATCAGGGCTCCAAAACATGAAAATTCACTTGAGTCAAAGGTGACAGTTCAGATAATCTGTCTGAATGGATCCATTTCAAAGTGTGCAATTCAAAGAGTATTTCACAGCCCTTTATAAATGATGAGTTCATACTCCAAACGCTGACTGATCAGCTGGTCTTGTATCTATTTACACACCCAGAGGTGTCTGTCAGCCTGCTGTCATCCAGCAGTGATGGACATAGAAGCCACAGCAGATGCTTGGCTTTTCATTTCCTGCAGCAGGGCGAGGAAAGCAGCAACACGTGTCTGCTGGAGTGCTTTAGTTACGCTCCGAGACCTTCCAGTTACGCACGCACGGCCGGCGGTCATTTCCTGCTACTCTGCGCTCTGACAGTAAACATGTGGCCGCCTCCATACGGACGCAGGAGGGGCCGATAACTGAACAGAAGTGTAAGATGACTCGGTGTGTTCTGCACCTCATCATCTTTTCTAGATTTTCTCATTTACCATCATGAACGTTTATAAGAATAATACTCAATGAATTTAACAACTTTTTTAAAACCAGATTATGGGTTCTAGACAGGGGCCAACAAGGACCTGTACTAAGGACACAGAGTATACACACAGCATGGATATTTTCCCATGCTGCTAAATCTGTTTTATATGGAGGACCAACTCTGCCATAGAAATAAGTGAAAATGTTCTGAAATTAAGTGTATTTACCCTTAATTTAAGTAGGTAAATGAGACTGTTTGCCAATGGAATAAGTATTTTTACTCCTAAAATAAAATAATTAGATAATATGCACTTGTTTTTTCATATTTTAAATGTAAATTGTCTTGTTCCATTGGCAAAGTGTCTCACTTATCTGTAGTCGACCAAAATCCCAGACGATTTGGAAAATTCCCCCAGGACATTTTTTAGGTATGAAAAGTAGGACATGTCCGGGAAAAAGAGGACGTCTGGTCACCCTACCATATCAACAATCTCAATGTTTCAGAGAGTGAGTGCTTGTTGCTATGATGCGTCTTTGCTCAGCAGCTTCGCTTGTTGTAAACCAACCAATCAGCGCACAGCTCATCTAAATATTCATGAGCATACCATAAAAGGAAGAAAACCTGTCTTTTCATTCTGGGGCTTTTAACCAGGCTTGCATTAGGGCTCATAGAACAGCAATTATGCCATTTTCAGCCCAACCAATGTTACACACCCTATTCAGAGACCTTAAGGACCAGCACCAAATACCCTATAGAATCATTCTATGACCCCTTTAAAGCGGCTTTTTCTCAGACATTAAGTGTCCAGATTCATCTGAAATGAATTTATTGATGGATGGCATTCTTGTACTTATGGTCCAAGCAAAATTAAAATCCATAAACTCTGACCTTAGCATGTTGGTGCCTACAAAACATTAGCCAATCCACGTTAACTACTGTCGAAAGTGGATTGGCTACTTGTTTGTCAATCCAACATTTTGCGTATGTGACGCCATATTATCCCGCTATAACGCAGAAGAAGTAATCCTACGCTTGTTTGCTGCTGCAGCATTTTTGAGCCATTTATTCATTCTTGAGTAAACTGCAGCATCAATGGCCGAAAACAATCCTGACAAACCTAACCAGAAAAGAAAGCATTTTTTGGAAGCTAAGGTAAGTAGCAAGTTGGTTAGCATTAGCCATAAGGATTGAGCTTTTTTGATGGTAAAAACTGACTTTCTGTGGCGATTTTGTCATCATGGAATGTTTTTATTTGCTAATATGCTGGATTACTTTTTATCCCTAGACCCTTTCAGACAAATGGAAGTGAAACAATCTAAGACTGGATTTATAATACGGCCTAAGGGTCGCTTCAAAGGTATGAAGTCGGAGTTGTATTTTATCAATTCTGATTTAACATGCTGCCACATCTTTATTAATTGTGTGGTTGAACTTGATGATTGAATTGTGGAGAATCTAAGCTTTCCAAGCATGTGTAAAAGTTTAACCGTTATTTTCAAACATACTGCTATAAATACACAAAACGGAGAACTGGTGTAATAGGCAGATATTTCTTTGCATTTATCTGTCCAATAAAACAATAAATTTTAGGGCATCCATGCATAAGAAATATGAAAACATCAAGAATATGTTTAAAAGTTCCCTTTTCGCTCATATTTCAATGGTCCCTACATAAAATCCTAATAAAATACATTTAAACATTGGAAACTTTTCAAATGAACTCTATGCCGCTTTTTTAAGTGTTTTTTTTTTTATGAAAAGAAAAATGTATAATCAGAAGAATTTAGGCAGGTAATGATGACATATTATAATAAAAACATGTTAGATTTACAGTCTTTGTTAAAGGTTTGCACAGGATCTGTGGTAAAAATGTGGTGATGACCCAATACATGCACACACGATTGTTCTTTAGGTGTTTGGGAAACCAAACCCAACAATCAGCTGTTCCTCTGATCCCATGACTGCACTAAACAAAGATATTCCAGGTTGCCAGGGCAACATGCTAAAACATTTACCCTGCACCCGCCTCCAACACGGCAGCCAGATAAGCAAACGTAACTCTTGACTGGAAATATGGTCCAGACAGCATTCTGCTGGGAAGAAAACGGCTCCGAATCTGTTGAGAAAGCCGTTCTGAAAGTAACCAGACCATCAAACCATGAGTGACAGAGCATAAACTCAATTAGCGTCAGAAGCGGACACTAGTAATAAAACACAGGCGTTGTTGCAAAGGAGCCTGGGGGATGCTGAAGCCTCTCCCTAATTAGATAGCCCTGTCTTTGTGCCTGACTTGGGCCGACTCCAACGAATAGCAGATAAGAGAAGAGGATGTATGGATTAGATAAGAAGCGTTTAGTGGCTGTGGGCCTTTTAACGGCAGGTGGCTTCCACTATCCAGCCGATACAATCTGCTCTGTTAGCGAGGAAGCAGAAAAATAGCACATGTCCGTCTGAAAAGCCCTTCCTGGGATATAACAGCCAATGAATGGACCGTCGTTTAAACAACATTTACTAGGTTCCTTTGAAGTATGAAACTAAGATTAATACTATAGTGTTAAACAAATTGGTCTGAATGATCGTAAGATATTTATTGGTAGAGCTGAAAAATGTATATAAAACTCAAGTCTTCATCACAATATAAATGTATTATAATATAATGACTGGTTTAAGAAACTGGTTACCAATGATTTCTTTATATATTTGATGTAGTTATCTTTGAAGTGGAAAAAAATTAAATCAGTAACTTAAACTTAAAGGCATTAAATGGGCATCTGTGAAATGGGCGGTTCTAGACAGGGGCCAACAGGGGCCTGTACCCCTGTAGCTCATGTCCTGGCCCCTATTATTGCCCCTGTACCAAAGACATAATACTGGATGTGAGCTGGAACAGACATGGTTACTGATAGGTAGTTCCTTTGGATCCATTTNGGAGGACCAACTCTGCCATAGAAATAAGTGAAAATGTTCTGAAATTAAGTGTATTTACCCTTAATTTAAGTAGGTAAATGAGACTGTTTGCCAATGGAATAAGTATTTTTACTCCTAAAATAAAATAATTAGATAACATACACTTGAAATAAGACAATGCAATTGTGTTTTCTTATTTTAAGTGTAATTTTTCTTTTTCCATTGGGGAGATGTCTCTTTTATCTCCTCAATCCAAGAACAAATGCACTTATTTTAAGAAAAAATTACTTTTAGAGTTTGACTTTTTCCAGTGCATCTACCGGGACGCGGCGGATGTACAGAGAAGTTCAAACCCCATCAACACCTTTCTCTACAAATCTCACAATTCTAAAGTTCCACCATAAAATGGGCCAATTTAAACCAAGCCTCAAATTGACATTAATTCGGGGATGTTGCCTTATTTGGTTCTGGCCTTTTGTCACGCCCCGAAATTGACTTACAGACCAGCCCACTGGGTCATGGCCCAAGAACATGAATAGATGTAAGACACCAATTAAATACTTAAATGTAGTGTTCCAGGCTGCATGAAGAAAGGGGAACATTTTCACAGTCTTCCCAAGGATCCATAGACTTTACAGGCATGGCTTATTTTTGTCTACCAGAAGATCCCTGCAAAGTTTGATGCTCAGCAGTTCATGTTCTCGAAGCATTTTACCGAAAACAGCTTTCAAAATCTTGGACAGTTCAAAGCAGGATTTGCTAAACTTCTTTTACTGAAACAAGGGGCTGATCCGACCGTAGGGCCATCACAAAGACAAGCTGGAAGTATTCTGTCGCTAAGCTGTTGATAGCAATGCTAGCATATCTATGGTGACAAGATTTGGGTTTCTGAAAAGTGGGAGGGTCTGCTGGGTCGCTGACTGGACCGGACAGAGCATTCGAACCGAACAATCAGCTCCAGAGCTGGTCCGAACCCGATCCGGTGGCCGTATGATCCCGGGGGGCCGCCATTGTCCAGGCTACCATCACCAGGTTGGGTTCGGTCGGTCAGTCCCCCGCTAGCTCCATTCACCGGAGCTCACAGCTTGGTTCTGCTGCACTGTAGTCGACCAAAATCCCAGACGATTTGGAAAATTCCCCCAGGACATTTTTTTTAGGTATGAAAAGTAGGACATGTCCGGGAAAAAGAGGACGTCTGGTCGCCCTACCATATCAACAATCTCAATGTTTCAGAGAGTGAGTGCTTGTTGCTATGATGCGTCTTTGCTCTGCAGCGTCGCTTGTTGTAAACCAACCAATCAGCGCACAGCTCATCTAAATATTCATGAGCATACCATAAAAGGAAGAAAACCTGTCTTTTCATTCTGGGGCTTTTAACCAGGCTTGCATTAGGGCTCATAGAACAGCAATTATGCCATTTTCAGCCCAACCAATGTTACACACCCTATTCAGAGACCTTAAGGGCGCCAAATACCCTATAGAATCATTCTATGACCCCTTTAAAGTGGCTTTTTCTCAGACATTAAGTGTCCAGATTCATCTGAAATGAATTTATTGATGGATGGCATTCTTGTACTTATGGTCCAAGCAAAAAATCCATAAACTCTGACCTTAGCATGTTGGTGCCTACAAAACATTAGCCAATCCACG